>NC_136264.1:114031203-114266203 GCF_964187855.1 Myxine glutinosa
ACCCACTCGTGCCAAACACTCTCATTACTTTCACTCACTATTTGGCTTCCACCTTTCATGCGAGCAGTTGTAAATTTGGGAATGTCACACACACATTTTCCTGCAGGATGTGCGAGGAAGTGCGAAGCAATGCAATGAAATGCAAAAACCTGAGGCACAAAAATGTGCAATATTATTTTCTGTGCACCAAACAGCTCCATGTCAGTATTTCCCACGTGTAACATGTTTGGAAATCCCATCTAAGCACTTCCATCATGATGCTAGAATCCCAGATTCGAGAATCCTAACCCCACTTGCACCTTTCCACAGTGGAATTATAAACAGAGCTCAGTCCCCACTGGGATATTGGTGTGAGCCCCACCTTGGATCAAAATTGGATGTTAACCAATTTATCACCTTAATTATAGATATTAAAAGGGGAACCCAAACTCACACCACCTTGACAGTGATCTATCCTTTGATCTATATATATAAAACACTGTGTGTGTGTGTGTGTGTGTGTGTGTGTCTGTGTGTGTGTGTGTGTAATGTTACCGATAGATTCCTAAACGGAGAGGCTCACGTGCTTGATATTTGGCATAGACATGGCCATTGAGCCTGGGAAGAACATGGCCTACCTAAAAATATTTGACGAGATCCATATTTTTTATTCATATTTACCTCAGCGCATTTCAGCAAGGAACATTATACACGGAATCTCAGCCGGTGCCAGAGCAGCGCGCTGATTCGCTCAGACCGATCACGTGATGTTCCACCTTGCCGCCATAATCTCACAGTTATGCGTTCGCACGTAATTCAGTTTTTTCGCAATTTCAGCGAGGAACATTGCCATTCACACCACATAGGTTTTTTTCACTTCATCTGATATTTGTGATTTATTTCAAACAAACTGTATTTCCCATCTACACGGCCATGTATTCCTATTAACGTTATGTAAAGTACATAAATTGTGTGGATTACATCATTTGTGGATGTGATCAATTGCCAGTAACCATCTATATCCCTCCCCTCCCCTTCCCTCCTCCCCCTCCCTCCCACTCCCCCTCCCCTTCCCCCTCCACCCTACCCTTCCCCCCTCCCCTTCCCCCCTCCACCCTACCCTCTCCCCCTCCCCTTCCCCCCTCCACCCTACCCTCTCCCCTCCCCTTTCCCCTCCCCCCTCCCCTTTCCCTCCCCCCCTCCCCTTTCCCCTCCCCCCTCCCCTTTCCCCTCCCCCTCCCCCCCTCCCCTTTCCCCTCCCCCCCTCCCCTTTCCCTCCCCCCCCCTTTCCCCTCCCCTCTACACCTACCCTTCCCCCCTCCCCTTCCCTCTCCACCCTACCCTTCCCACCCTACCCTCTCCCCCTCCCCTTTCCCCCCCCTCCCCTTTCCCCCCTCCCCCTCCCCTTTCCCCCCCCTCCCCCTCCCCTTTCCCCTTCCCCTCCCCTTTCCCCTCCCTCTCCCCTTTCTCCTTTCCCCTCCCCCTCCCCCTTTCCCCTCCCCCTCCCCCTTTCCCCTCCCCTCCCCTTTCCCCTTTCCCCTCCCCCTCCCTTTCCCCTTTCCCCTCCCCCTCCCCTTTCCCCTCCCCCTCCCCTTTCCCCTCCCCCTCCCCTTTCCCCTTTCCCCTCCCCCTCCCCTTTCCCCTCCACCTCCCCTTTCCCCTTTCCCTCCCCCTCCCCTTCCCCCTCCCCCTTTCCCCTTTCCCTCCCCCTCCCCTTTCCCCTCCCCCTCCCCTTTCCCCTCCCCCCTCCCCCTCCCCTTTCCCCCCCCCCTCCCCCTCCCCTTTCCCCTCCCCCCTCCCCTTTCCCCTCCCCTCCCTTTCCCCCCTACCCCTCCTCTCCCCCCTCCCCTTTCCCCCTCCCCTCCCCCTCCTCTCCCCTCCCCCTCCCCCTTCCCCCTCCCTCTGCCCCTCCCCCCTCCCCCTCCCCCTCTTCTCCCCTCCCCCCCCCTCTCCTCCCCTCCCCCCCGTTCCCCTCCCTCCACTTCCCCTGCCCCCTCCCCTCCACCGCCCGGCATGCCGGGTACTTCTGCTAGTAGCTTATAAAATAGATATGATGCGTCTTTTTTTCCAATCTATAAAGTTGGTAATTTTGCAATTATAAATCTCAATCTTCTTCTTCTTCGCAATTAGCTGTGACGTCATACCATAAAGCCGACCACCACTTCCATATTGTTTACAGGTGACATCACGGTACAATTTAACTGAAACGGCGAACAATTTTCGAATTTCTACAAATATGCCGGGTCGATGCATCCTTGGTGGTTGTAATAATACAAACCGAGATGGTTTCGTGCTACACCAATGACCTCGAGATCCGAGCGAGGGTTGCCAGAAATTGGAGAAGGTTTGTCCAAAATATCCAAGTGTGGATCAGGTCTTTAAAATGTTTGGTTTTGTGTTTGCAACATTTTTAGAGACTTGTTATGAAACAAGAGATGGCTATAGATCTTGTGGTTATTCAGCATGATTGAGAGAGGATGCCATCCCCACGATTAACTTAAGATTAGATAATCTCCATCCTGATGAAGCAGCACTTACACAGGAAGGGAGGGAGGAAGAAGCGGAAGAAACAACAGTTGCACGAAACTCTATCACCATCACTGACGAGCTACCGGCATAAGGACAAGGGCAATTTTAGTGGTGAATCGAACATCTGTGTTGGTCTGCCAGTGACCAATCTCACCTCGCTAGATGGGCTGGCTAACATCGCCACCACCTTGCCCTACACATCTGAAGAGCTCAAAAACCCGAGCTAATAATTCCCACAACCAGCCCACACCTCCTCCTATGCCATCCCCCCACAATCCCCCATTAACCGTCACCCTAACTAACAATGCCCACGACCACCCCACACCCCCTGCCCCCACAATACCCCATCACCCGTCACCCCCACAATACCCCCAGCCACCCCACAATCCCTCCACCATCCCCCATCAACCATCACCCTAACTAACAATACCCACGACCACCCCACACCCCCTTCGCCCATCAACTATCACCCTACCTAACAATACTGATGACCACCCCACATCTCACCCTCCTTCCCCTCCACAATCCCCCATCAACTGTCACCCTAGCTATAACAATTTCCCCCATCAACCGTCACCCTAGCTAACGATACCCACGACCACCCTACACCCCTTCCCCCACAATTCCCCAATCAACTGTCACCCTAGCTATAACAATACCCACGACCACATAACACTAAACTGAAAGAGCGGAAACCCGACGTCTTTGAGGAATTATATATGCTTATCATGCCCCTCACGGAATAACGAACCAGAGATTAAATCTACTCTAATCTATATACTCCAGACAGAATAATAACATGACCCTTCCTGCCACTTCCTTCGGATTTGTGTATGCGTCCATTTACCAAGCAGCTAGTGAGCACTTGCCAAACCAGCCGTTCCTTATTAACAGTTTTGAATGGAGAGCTTGCTTGAGTGCTTAAACCACTTGGCGAGTGCTCCTCACGAAACTTGGTAACTGACACATCCCAAGTGTACTAGTTACTTAAATCCAGAGTTTTAAGTTCCTGAGTGGGGCTTGACCATTAGAAGCTTGAATCAAGCCAAATTATTTTGATCAGAGCTGTGTAAAAGATGGTGATCCTCAAAATTTCTGGCCCACCATTGAGGTGTTGAAGCACAAATATAAGCAGTGTAGAAATGAGTGAGGATGCCAGGAAAGTACAAGGTTGGCAGAGGCACAGTGTGAAGCGAGCAGGGGGAGTGGACAAACAGCTGGTTGAACATCGGTCATGATGCTCTTCATGAATGGACACTTGAGAAGAGCGATTGCTCAGCCCAGGTTCTTTTCAAGTGGTGTCCCATGTCAGACCTGTGCACCTTTGTTTGCTGGTGCTGCTGCCTGCAGGGCTTAGTAGATAGGTCAATTTATAGCAGAGGTGTAGTCAAGGTGGTGCTTCCTCCTTCATCACTTCCAAGAGTGCACACTCCCAAATGGGACTGTTACACTGTCAAGTTTGAGGAATTCACCTAGCCCCCATCTTTATTGACTATTAACACATGCTTGTCTGCACCTTGCAAGGGGCAGTGAAGCTCATGGAAGAGCAAATTAAACTGACAGTGGGACAAACATCAAGGAATAGAGGAGAGAAGGGGTGGGGACACTGAAACTAGCAAGTAAGATGGTTGTGTTAGGAAAGGTCAATGGGGGTAATAAAGATCTTGGGTCAGAATTGGGGATGACAAGCAATGGTGGTGCACTACTTGCTCGAAGGCCTGGATTGAAGAGTGAGACAGAACAGTCTCTGGAAGGCGATTCCATAGATGGGAGAATTGAGGAATGAAGGAGTTGAGGTGTGCAGTCAGCTTGGATTTAGGAATTTTAACCAGGATTTCTGCATTACAAATGTCCATTCATGCCACACAGCTACCAAATGATGCCTCGCTATGTAGATATAGCTATGTGCCTTCGCTCAACAGCAATTGCCTCTGTGCTGAGACCTTGATGCCACATCCATCTTAAGTAGATCATGATTCTCATTGGATTACGCTTCTGTTTATAAGCAATCATAACTTGAATACCTCATTGCTGTGCACTCGACTCTAACGAAGTTGCCTCGAGCGTCCAAATTCTCATTTATTGCCCAAACTTGTACTTTTAGTGTAGCAATAAGTTCAGGATTTCTATCGTTTGTACAACTGGCTCAACTCTTGTACTTTTGATTCACACATGTCCTACATGTAATGGGTGATCATCTTAACCAGTTACCGTAATGCACCATTAGCTTAACCTGGTGATCTTAAGGAGGCATAATTTCTTGGAAAGGACTTGAAATAAGCTCTGGTCCATTGAATTCCAAAGAGGTGAAAATATCAGAACCGTAGCACCTTAGAGGCCCCAAATTTTGGGTGGAGGTAATTCAGAATCTGGGCAAGGTTTTAAGCTACAACACATTGGCCTTGACATCTGTTTTGAGGCCACCGAAGGCTGTTATAATGTGTATATCTGGATGTGGGGTCAGCCAGTGCTTCCGCTGGCCCACAGGCAAAAAGGTATCCACCATGAGGCCAATAACTCCATAGATTCTCAATGTCCAACAGGTCCCAAAACCACCACGGGAAAAGCTCACCCAGCCGGGCAGTGCCGGGTATCTCCTCCCTCCCCACCCCTTCACCCCCGGACAACGCCGGATTTCCCCCCTCTTCGCATTCACCCCCTGGGCAGCGTTGGGTAGCCTCTGCTAGTAAACAATGACTAATATATATTGCCTTCCAATGAGTCCTCATTGATCAGACCCTGAGGAAAAGACCTTGCAATGAATTCTGGTCAATTTCGGCCTTAAGGGAGGAGTTTAAAAAGGGTGATGAAAAAATATACAAATAAAATATAGGATATAAATATTGGAGCGCATGTTTTCAGCATTTCAGCAAAGTACACACAATATGTTAAATATTTATGGGATTGTTGTCTATTGCGTAGGGAAAGTTTAATTTCTGGTTAATAATGAAAGCAGTTTAATGCAATTTCTCTCAGATTTAACGCAATGACATACATATTGTTACAGACACGACTTTGATGTTAAGGTGGGCCGAGCGGAATGGCCGTCGTGTCCGCACAAATTACCCGATTGTACTCGAACGTTGACGGAGCCGCGCTACGCTGGATCAATAAGGAAAAAGAAGACACACGGCTGGCTTACAATGACATACGACACCAATGTTTCAATTCTCAAGACCTCCGGAGGAGATTATATTCGTACGGAAAGGTTAGATTACAGGGACGAGAGGTACAGCACAGAAAAGATGGGCACTTAGACACAGGCTTATCTTAACCCCGGACAGACGACAGGTAAACGGGACAACGGCTGACTCACACGGGGGTTGATGGCGGGGAAAGGCAGGTATCGGTGGCTCCAGGTGCGCCTGGGCTCGGGGCAGAATCCACACGGTTCGGTCCGGTCCAAAGATGCGGGGAGGTCACAGCGCTCGGAGGTAACGTTCTTTCACAGGCGGGTTCTCTTCCTCTCAGCGATCGCAGGCAACGTTCTTTCTCCAGCTGGGGGCGCATCTCCTGTCACGTCCGCTAAGTCGCCACGTATATCCGGCGGGGAGTGACACGCCCTCGGCTCGCTAGCGCCGCCCCAGATGGAATCGGTCCGCCCTTCTGATTGGGTGCGGGGGGTTACCAGGCTCCGCCCTTGAGGAGGAGCTGACAGCCAGCCCCTCCGTGGTAACCCCGTGGAGCGCGTGGTCAATGGCGCTAATCGAGCCGGTGTGAGGACGCATCCTCCCCCGCGCCGCCGCCATCTCCTCTGTTGTTGTTGTAATTGTTGTGGAAGAAGATGGAAGGAGGTATGGAAGATGGAAGGAGGTATGGGAAAGGTCCTAAACTCACTACTGATGCCATATAATCACATTCTGGTGCAACGAAGAGTCAGAATTAATGGAAACGAGTCCTTAACTGACATAGATTAAGAATAACTAGCAAGATGTCCGAAAGTTGTCTACGTGTGGTGCGGTGGACCTGGGCACGACATTTAATGGGGGAATAAGGGGAAGGTCGGCTCTACTGAGTGTTATTTACATGCAATGGGACTAGGGAATGGGGGATTGGGGAAAGTTGGGGAGTATTGGAGAAATAGGGGAATATTTACAAGCGGATATGGAGGCCAAATTCCATATTCGCAACAATATATAATAGATTAACAGCATTGGTTGAGCCTTACAAACTACTTTGTTTAACAAATAATGATATTAATGTTGAGTAAAATAATTATAATTAGCATAAAAAGGTGCAAAAATGGATCCTTTCAACTCCAGACCAATTAGCTTACTTCTAATCATCAGCAAGGTCATGGCATCCATCATTGCTTCGGATATGAAATCCTTCCTTTTCACCAACAACCTCATCTCAGATCACAAATTTGGATTCAGACCAGGTCACTCTACCTTGGACATGTTACTTGGACTCTCCCAATAATGGATGGGGGCCCTCAATATTAGACATGAGATCAGGCTGGCCATCTCTCGATATATCTCAATCTTTCAATACAGACTGGCACCCTGTCTTGCTCTCCAGACTGTCTGCCTAAGGAATCCAACGCCAACTACATTCTTGGATTGCTGACTTCCTGCACTCTCATACCCAAGTGTGGTTCTCAATGGAACCCTTTCTTCTCCTCTCTCTACCAAGACTGGGGTGCCCCAGGGCAGTGTTCCAGGCCCCATCTTATTCATAATGTTCATCAATGGTCTCTCTGACTCTGCAAAATCCTCTATCTTTTTGCTGATGACTCTACTCTCTGACGTGACATCCCTTATTCTTCTGACAGACAGGCAGCAGCTTCTTCCCTTTCCTCAGACTTAGACAAAATCAGAATCTGGTCAAAGGCATGGAATATATTGTGATGGTTTTTAGAACCTTCACTTTGTAAATTTTAGTAAATGTTCCCTTATAAATGATCCCCTGTAAATATCCCCATTATTTGGCTTTATTAAAGATCGCACCCTAGTTAGTCCATGTACAACACGTAGAGCACCATAGGACCTCTCTGTAGTTATTTCATTATTATGTGTTTCAGTTAAGGATCTGTTCTCAATAGTTGAATCTGCGTTGCATTAATCAAATAAGATAGGCCCCTTTCAATTTCCCCAATCATCTCTCCTGCTCTTCAAAGTGCAGTAGCAGTAGGGTAGCGTTCGCTGCCTCTTGTCTTGGTTCGCTTGATTGCCCAAGCCGCCATTGAACATGCGGTCTCAGGCCGAGGAAAAAGGGGGCGGCACACAAGAACAAGGTGTGGCACGTCAACTCACCATCAGAGGTGGAGCCAGCGTGCCCTTACCAGCCAACCAGGGCTGATGAAATACCATCACAGGCGTGGCTCTATGAAGCGCGCATTGATCTTGAAGCGCGTAATATAAGTGCCAGCGCGAGCCTTTTGACAGAGTCGACTTGGGTTGGAGACGGCGCTTGGTGGGGTCTGGCTGAGACCAAGCTGCGCGGAGCTCTTTGACGAACTGCTTCGGAAAGCCCCTACCGCGTGAAAATATACGTGCAGCTGCCGCCGGGCTTCGCCTAAAGTCCGGAGTGTGGACCGGAGCATGGACTGGAGCCAACCTCGGTGCTGTGCATTTGCCCGGACCTTCCTGCCCTGTCATCGGCTTGGACCTTCTCCTCCTTCCAGCCATTCCTTCCTGCCATTCCCTATTCGTGTGAGTCTGTTTGTTTTGTCTGGGGTATAATATAAGACTGTTTAAGGCTGCCCTGTGTCCTGCTTTTTCTTCTTCTTCTGTATATTCTTTCCCTTTCGTTTCCTCTTCCTTTCGTGTAAATAATTAATAAATACCTGTTATTCCTTTACTTTGGTTTATTCTTCCCCCGATCGCTTTTGTCCTGTCTCCAATTGAGCACCTGTGGCACGATTTGGCCAACCGCTATAATCGGGTTAGTCTATTTGCTAACGGCTCGGATCGTGGATTGCTAAACCGCTCGGCAACTACCATCACATCTGCGGTTCGAGCAGGGACTCATTTCCCTGCTTTGCAGAGAGATTGGTGAAGGTATTTGGGAAATCCTTGACCAATCACCCTGGGCAATCTCACCCCGCAAAGGAGCGAGATAGTTCCAGGACTCGGACGGCCAGCTTAAAAGACGAGGGGATTAAACCCCCCTCGGTAAGGGGAGTGCCGAAACCGAGATGCGCAACAATATCTTTCAATCTTGGCAAATCCCACACACTCCTCTCTCTCACTCTGTCTCTCTCACTCTGTCTCTCTCTCTCTCTCTCTCTCTCTCTCTCTCTGTATCATCTACTTTCTCAACGACCCTCTCAAAAAGAGGATCAGTCACTCAAACTCTTGTTTGTCTCTCAGCCATGATCTCCCTTGGGCAAGCCACATTTCAAAGTTAGCCTCAAAAGCCAGATGCCGACTGGGCATCCTCTGTCGTGCTGAGTTCTTCCTTGGCACACCTGAGCTCCTATCCACCTACAAGGCTTTCATCCACAGTTTTATGGAGTGCTGCTCTCCCCTTTGGGATGGCTCCCCGTCTCATATCTTGCTCAGCTTGATGCCATGGAAACCAAGGCTTTCAAGATTATTGGAATCCCTCGCAATAAAGCACTTTGCCATTGCCGACAGGTCTGTGGTCTCTCGGTATTCTTCTACCTCATTTCCGGTCTTACACCCTCTGCCGTCTCCGTGCTCTGTTCCCCTCAGGTATCTGCAGGACATACGCGGTCAATCAGCAACCGCCTCCGAGTGAAACGATCTAAATCCAGAACCACTGCTCACCTCCACTCATTATTCCTCTTTTTCCCACCTGTGGAACCATCTCCCATACTCTCTTCAATCTCATTCTTCTCTCAACGTCTTCAAGACAGCTATTCACCAGCATTTCAGGTCACCCCTATCCCAAACCCTGATCTTTTCTACAACCGTTAAACCACATCCACCCCTCCCAAAACGTTGTGTTATGTTGTGTCCTGATCTCTTCTGTATCCAAGCTCTTCTACGAGCCGAGTACCAAATTTGACATAAATTTCTTCAGCTGTTTTCAAGTGTTACATCTTTACCTGACATGACCTGTGAAGTTTGATACTTAAATGTAATCAGTTCATCTTTTCATCATATTAAGTAGAGGGGAGGGGGGGGAGTGGAGGGGGATTTATAGTGGACTGTGGTAAGTTTAGTATGGTCCGTGTTTTGAGTAGCTGTTAGATTGCCATGTAACACTAACAGGGACCTGTCAGGTTAGGTTTGTTACACATGGTGCTGAGAAGGCAGTGTATGTAATTTATAAACAGGATAGATCTTAATAAGTGGGCATGAACACCTCATGGTAGGCAGGATGAGTAGGCGACAACTTCTCATGAGAGAGAGACACATCTGTCTGGCCATCACAATCTGTCTGGCCATTGTGTCAGCCATGGTGGCATAATGTGTTCTGAGATGGAAGTGCCATCCTGCAATTATTTTTTATAGGCACCTCCCCTGTGGGTGGGATGGCTAGATTAAGGCCTCCGCCCAGGAGGAGAAAGAACTAGAGACCACGCTTGTGGAAGGAGGGCTCAGGAGAGACCTGGAGATGAAGAAGAAGAGGCCTTGTTGTTGGTAGGGGAGATCACAAAAGCCTCGTGTGGAAAGGCAGGCAAACCAAGTGTGGTTTTGTCTCTTGGATTGACCCAAGCTGGGTTCACCCTGTGTTGGTGGAGCGTGGAGGAAGAGGACGGAAGGCACTCCAGGAGGCCTTGCTTAAAGGACAAAGGGGTCAATGAGGCATGGTGGAGGAGGTGGATCATCGCTAGCATTCCACACCAAACATCATCTTCATCACACTCGTTTTGGCTCAAGGGAGCTATCTAGCATCTCGCACCTGGTTCCCAAAGTGGTCTATTTTGAGCCTAGCATCCACCCTGTGCAACGGGATAAGGGAAGTCTCACCTACAATTGTTTTGTTGTACAAGTGTGATCTGTGGTGCCGAGTGGATTGGGAATTGTTTTATTTCCAATCATTGTACATTAGTTTGATTATTCCCATTTACCTCTGTGTCCATTTGACTCGCTTGGTTCGTCCCATTTTTGTTTATAGCGTCTTGTTACCCTTTTCCCTGTTTACCTTACAAATAAATCATTTAAAAGGTAAGAAAACCTGTTTCAGCTATTTGTTTGTGCCTGAATCACCATTGTTTTGGCCCAATTGAAGCCCCTTGGAGAACAGTAAAGATAGAATTAAATTAATGCAGTGTAATAACTAATAAATGTTCATTCGGTCCATCTCCAGTCTTAACTCGGCACTGAGGTTCTAACGGGAGCTTCAGACATGACAATATATACTTGTACCAAGTTTGGTGAAAATCTCATCACTGGTTCACGAGTTAGCACAGTTACAGAATTTTTACATAACTGGACCTCTGACCTTTGACCTCCAGACCCCATAATGTAATCAATTTATCTTTTCATCATTACACATGCTTATACCAAGTTTGACTTAGTTCCCTTCAGTCGTTAAGTTATTGCAGTAACAAAAACCTATTACAAAAACTAACCTTTGACCTTTTTTTGATGCAGAAATCGAATCAATTCATCTTTGTATCATAATATATACTTACATCAAGTTTGGTCAAAATCCCATCACTGGTTCACAAATTAGCTCATTAACAGAATTTTTTATCTAACAGGACCACTGACCTTTGACCCCATAATCTAATCAGTTCATCATTACCTCATTATCCTGCACCAAGTTTGACTTGGTCCCCTTCAGCCATTCTCAAGTTATTGCGGTAACGAAAACCTATCACGGAAGGACATGCATGGACGGACGGCCAACACGAAAACATCCCTCCGGCGACTTCGTCGGCACTCGGTAGAGCCATAAAAAACAACGGTGGTACTTACATTTCTGAATTGTAGTTGCTCAGGGAGGGTTGGGGATGATGGAGGGTGGATAACCCCCATTTTTTTTTTTTTTTTGTATACAAGATCGAGGCTCAAGAGCTAACATTAATGACAAAAAAAAACAAACAAAAAAAACAACGGACACATAAGACGAAATAAAGGGAGCAGGAGACAAGATGGGGAGAGAGGGGGAAGCACACAAGTTCAACATTTGAGAACAGGTACATCGGGAGATCTGTGGGAGGGAGAGGGCTTGGGGGGAGGAGGCATGGGAAGGGGGGGAGGGGTGGGAGAGGTATAAAACAAATGGACACTGCTAGGACTTCCAGGAAAGAAGTCGGAATTTCAAAAAAGTGGATCTGGGGTGAATTAACGGGGGTAGAATAGATCAAAGTTTTGGATGGGGGAAGATAAGAGATGGTGGTGAACAGCTGTTTTAAAGACCTGCAGAGTCTTTTCTATCCTCAGGAAATTGAAAACTAAGCACCTGTCATGCCTGGCAAGAGCAAATAAGGATGTAATAGCTACAAAACCATCACACTTGAATTGTCCATCCACAGTTCTTCAGTTCCATATGCATTTTAAAAAAATGTTGGCACATGAACCCTGAAGAAAACAAAGTTCAAATATTTTTTTAATTTGAAATTATCAATTGTTGACTTAAGATAAAACAATATACGTAATTTTAAAATGAATACCTAATAATATGTTTTTTTCCTATTCCTGCATCAGCTTATTGGTTAAACAAGGGGAAAGGCCACAGAAGTGCTGAATTACGTATGAGGAAAATCAACTTTCTATTTCACCTTCCCTTGGACAGCGACAAACGATTCCATGCAATGTCAGCAGAGGGCAGCATAGTCAAGGAGTTTGCTTGAGCTAACTTTCCCTAAAGTAAAAACAGGCAGCAGCAAGGAGGATGTTCTCCCTCACACAACGACACACATCTTGGACGCATAGGTCAGTACCAGTACCTTCTTTTATTTCATAGACACTGATCAGGGGAGCAGACAATGGCACGTGGTGAATCAAAACTTAAAACAATAACCTAACATCTGAAGACAGTCTTATGTTGACGTTCTCTGATGACGAAACAACTCAATGCAACTCATTCCAGCACATGTTGAGTGGGAAAAAAATTCTTACGATGATGTCTATCGTGATGTCGAGGTCCATTTATTGTGTCGAGGTCCATGATTTAGTTAAATTACGAGTTACGAGTACATGTAATGCATGGAGGGAGTGCACAAGTTAAAAGGCAATTATTTAAATAAAAAAAATTAAAGGGCAGTGTGAGCACATTGACCAAAAAATGTATTCATGGAGAAGAAAATTTGAGAGTAATAACATAATAACCACTCCTTTTATGCTGTGAAGCACATAGGAGCTGCCGAGGCAGTTTCATTGGCGAAGGAGTACAATCCTGGATGGGTGGCCATTCCGACGCAAGATACTTGAATGGATTATTATGCTGGTACTCATTTTGTGAGCCTCGCAAGGCCAACAGGCTGAGTCAACCCACCTGGTGTTGCTTCAACGGCACGGCAGGAGTTCAAACTCAAGACCCTAACATCTTAAGGCAGCCACCTTAAGCGTTAAGCCAACACAGGCATACATTTGTGAGTAGAGGACCATAAAATAAAAATAAATTCATATAAATGAGCTGGGACTGGGGGCCACAACGGATAGATAAGAAAGGCAAAAGGAGCAAAGGAGTGGTTGGTAAAATAAAAAGAACCTGGCAAGACGAGCAGTAATTCCAGCCAAATGTCAGCTGGAGGTAACTGCATGAGAATGTTGAATGACAACTGTTCTAGAAGGAAGAATAGTAAAGGGAAAGGTAGCATAGAAAACGAACGATGATGCCTCGTAAATGAAACAACCCTTACGAGGAAATCAAGACACCTCAATCATCTCTGCTCACTACTTTTTTCTTTTTTTTTTGTATACTGAATCGAGGCTCGTGAAAGAGCTAACATTTACTTCACAAACAAATCAACCAGACAAACAAAATACCCAAAAAGAGGGAGCGGAAGACAAGATGGGGAGAGAAGGGGAAGCACACAAACACAACATCCGAGAGTAGGGAGATGTGTGGAAGGGAGAGGGCCCGGGGGGAGGAGGCATGGGAAGGGGGGGGGGGGGGGGGGGGAGAAGTTTAAAACACAAGGACACCAAGGACTTCCTGGACAGAAGTTGGTATTTCAAAAAAGTGGAATTGGGGTGAAATTAGCGGGGGTAGAAAAGATCAAGGTTTTGGATGGGGGAAGATAAGAGATGGTGGTGAACAGCTGTTTTAAAGACTTGGAGGGTGGAGTGGGATTGGAGAGAGTGAGGGAGTTTGTTCCAGAGGCGGGAGAAAAGAGGAATGAAGGAGTGAAGGATGAAGTGACTTAATGTCTATACAAGTATTTGCTGGATTTACTCATTTCTGTTAAGTATGGAGTATGTTGAGTGAGGTTTTGAGAGGTTAAGTATGGAGGCTGGTGGCATAGCGAAAAGCACGCTGTCCTTGCAAACGAGGGGAAAAAACCCCAGGTTCGATTCTAAAACAGAGTAAAACCCAGTAGGTGTTTCTTACTCCAAATGCTTCAGTTGAATACGCAGTAAGTAAGAATTCAGTCGTTATCCAATTGCTGGATCACTTTCCAGAGTAAGTGCTGCCAATACCGGCAACAAGTGGTCTGGTCTTCTCGGATATTCCATGTAACCGGGTTTAGTCAGTTTCACTATGTTTTTTCGTTCAAAAATTTTGGAGATTAGCAAAACTATACATTTTTGGAATATTCAGAGCATGAGGAATCCAAAAATTAATGTTGGCATTTGCATCGACACCTTTGTGAAAATGACACTCAGGACACTGATGAAGATCTGTAAAAGCATATTCCTGATTGGTATAGACCTAGTAGATCCTGTGTATAGGACTTATAGTTCAATCTGATACTAACAAGACTGCTTTCTTGCTTTATAAACCCATACCTATAACTTCAAAGGACTTGCAACATCATGTATTATGTAATACAGTTATATCACAAATATAAAGACAGTGGTTTTCAATTACCTTTGTTTGTTGCTTTTCTGTAATCCTGAGCACTATTTTGAGGCCTTTATTGGATTCCTTGACCCAGAAAACATAGGATTAGCATATTTAATGAAGTTTCTAGGTTGACGAGAAGCCGAGATAGCACAAAATATGTATTTATGGCGGCCATGATGAAAATCCAAAATGGCGGCCATGCAGGTGTCTGTGCAAATGCCAACATTGATTTTCGGATTCTCCATGCTCTGATGATTCCAAAAATGTACAGGTTTGCTAATCTCCCAAAATTTTGAACGAAATTATATTTGTTAACATAGTGAACCTGACTAGTTATACTGCTTACTATCCCAGGGTGGCGCGCTTCATTATAAACCATAATAAGTACACGCATGTTGAGAAAACCCGGCCGTTGAGTTGCGACACATCATGTGAAACAGTCGACATAAAGCTGCCCTATCACTGACAGATACTCAGTGCTGTGTATAAAAAATACTTATCACAAGGACAAGCCTTAGATTCTCCTTGACAACATGCACAGCAATCAGTCAACACATGTACTTTAAAAGTCTCAAAATACTGCAGACGTGTTTTATTCCACACTCGAAACAAACAGCATGGGATTGCGGTTAAGGCAATTTGACAACAATTGAACAAGAGGCTAAAAGAAACGAGCAATAAATATGAAATCTTGACACTGTATCAAAAAATATTTGAGGGCAATGTGCTTGTACAGCAAACCAGCGCTGACTTCACATTTGGGCCTCCGGGTTTCCTAGCCAATTCAAGGCTAACTTGGTGCCGAGCTCATGGCTGGATCGAGCACGTTGCGTTTCTTGTTTTAAGAGGACATCATGCATGAAACCTGTCCAGAGCCCCATCGCCAGGTTTCAAAATTACCATCGTGGATTCAACACGGTAACGGTGATACCCCGGGATCGAGAACCGTCGCAGCTTTGATGGTTTTGATCCACCTGTAACAAGTCAGAAAGGATAAATGGTCACTGTTGGAGGCGTTCCAGTCGCAGAAATCAAATGTCCGCGCACACATCTGCGTGCTGGAAATGCATCACCTTTGTGCGATGCTCGCATCCTCAGCTCGAAAGGTGTAAAAGAGGGTAGTTTTGTGCAACAGCTGGAAATCTGTTCCGGGATTATCCTTGTCATTTGCTGCAGCATCCAATGTAAAGCCAAGCAGAGGGAGGCTTTCCATAGCCGCCACGTCCTGTAGGAGAACAAAGAGCGCAGACAAAATTCATTGTTCATCTTCAGCCGTAATAGCACCAGTGGTTTTGAGACTCGTAAAAAATAAAGATGATTTTTCACAAGTCAGGAGACGACGATGTTTCATGAGCGAACGGTATTCAATGACAAAGGACGGACTATATCCGAAACAGGCCCGGACAGGCCAGGCCCGGAAATGTCAAAACGAAGGTTACTGACCTTGAAATAAGACAGAAAATAATGTATAATCAGTTATGAGGTTAGTTAGCGACACAATACCGAAAATTCGGTGAAAAATGAAATGAAAAAAAAAAAAAATGAAAAATCGAGCTCCGTGGGGCAAGACACATGACATTGGCCTAATCAAATACCGAAACCCCTGTCAGATTCCACCAAACCCCTCGGAGAAGATGTAGCTTGAACTTGATTACCCCCTAAAAAGATCTTTTTCAGGCGTGGCTCCGCCCACAATGGGCGCAATACGCCCACTCTAGGCAGGACATAACTAGATCATGATATCAACCTCCCACCCAAGTTTCATCAAGATCGGATGATATCATCGGGTAGTTATGCTGCGGACAGACAGACAGACAGACACACACACGACGAATATAGTGGTCACTTGATAACTCATGAACCAAAAATGTACTACCAGACACCAGCATGCAAGGTAAAGTAAGTGAAAAATAACCAACAAAGTCACCTCTTATCCAGTGTTGAAATGGTGTGGCATACCTCACTCGCAGCATACGTGTACAGAACCTTATCCTTGACAACGAACCACAATCGTTTCCACGGCTTGCGACTGCCCTTGGCTCTTTGTAGGTAGCCACTCATGGAGGAGGCCTCTGTGCTGGCTGCCACCTGTGGTAAATATGTTGAACAATGTTTCCAACATTCTGTCACTTCTCAGTGTCCAATCGTGCTTGCTTGTAATCGCTACTCCAGTAACCCGAGGAGGATGAACAAGATCGCAGTCATAATCAGAATCAACAATCCATGGTCCTTGCAAGTCAAATCAACTTTTGAAATCCATCACGGTTTAGGCCTTCACAAACCACACGTGTGCAATGATTTCAGGTTACAACAAAAACAGGTCTCACTGGTTCGAAATAAATACGAGTAAATTAAACACATTCATCATTAAAATTAATTGAAACGATGAGATTCTTCCTTGTGGGCAAACCCACTTGCAGCGCGGGGTAATTGGTAAGTCAAGTCAATTAATAGCACTTGGCATCATGAGAGATGCGAATGAGCCTGATCTGACTATTTCGGACCACAGCACAAATTACTTCAACATTTGTTGGCCTGATTGCAGGACACTGAACCAACTATGCCAATGCGCAAAAGAGACCTCTTTTGATCATCAGTCGGACTGTGGACTAAAGTTCTTCACATCGGCAAGATCGACATGTCAGTTGCTGCCGTTAGTAATTCTGGACACTGGTGTTATGGTTGGGGCAAACTATGACACTGATGAATGATGGCAATGAGTGGCACATTGCAATGCTAATGATCCATGAAACCAACTTACCTGGGTGTTTTATGACTGAGGGAGACGGGCCTATTAGTCAGGTTCACCATGTTTTTTCGTTCAAAATCATGGTAGATTAGCAAACCTATACATTTTTGGAAACGTTATTACATGGAAAATCTGAAAATCAATGTTTACATTTGCCAATTCCGACCAATTCGATTCGACCAATTCGACCAATTCCATTCGACCAATTCGACCATTTGACCAATCGCTTCGATCGACCATTCGACAATTCGATCGATTCGATTCGATTCGATTCATCGAATTCGATTCGATCGACCATTCGACCAATTCGATTTGCCAATCAATTTGACCGACCTTTGCTTGTGTGGAACGGACTGTGAAAACGATGCGGACTATATTGTCGGATACGACACACAGGACAGTGATGACGAACTCTAAATGGCATATTCTGTAATCGTGTATGTTTGATGCCATTGACTGCCTGTGTATATTTTGTCATTGACTGCCTGTGTAGATGTGGTTATACTGACTGCATGTGTATATATGATTTTGCTGACTGCCTGTGTATGTTTGGTGATATGAATTATTGTGACACATTTTGATGTTATTAACTGCCTGTACAAAATGATAACATGTATTTGATTATGCAACTTATCGCGAATATAAAGACAGTATTTTGCAATTCAAAACCTTTGATTCGTGTCTTACCATTCCGCATAGCACTAATTTGATACTTTCATTGGGTTCCTTGTCCCTGAAAATATAGGTTTAGTATATTTTAAAAAGTTTTTAGGGTAATTAGAGGCAGAAATAGAACAAAATATGTATTTTACAGTGGCCATTTTGAAAATCCAACATGGCCGCCATACAGGTATCTCTCCAAATGTAAACATTGATTTTTAGTTTCCTTATGCTATAACCTTTCCAAAAATGTATAGGTTTGCTAATCTACCATGATTTTGAACGAAATATAATTTATTGACATAGTGAACCTGACTATCTATCTATAATTCCAGTAATCTGTGTGTGTGTGTGTGTGTCTGTGTGTCTGTGACCGCTGTTTCTCGACAACCACGGGTCCGATATACTTGAAACTTGCCAGGTATATTGCTGGGGACCCGAGGATGTGCCTTTTCAAGGTTTGAAATTAATCGGACCAGTGGTTCCCAAGGTATGGTCACCGTACTCGCAAGCCGTTCGCTTTGGCTTTGCGAATGGACCAAACCATTTCATGTAAATAGAGGGGGGGGGGGGGGGGGTTCTACCGTACTCGCAAGCCGTTCGCTTTGGCTTTGCGAATGGACCAAACCATTTCATGTAAATAGAGGGGGGGGGTTCTGTGGTCGTTACTGCCACGTGGTTTCAAAGTTTTTTTTTGTTGTTGTTGTTTGCACGCATGTTTTTTTGCACCCACGTACGGGCACGCCCTAGTATTTACAATACAGACAAGGGAGAAGGAGGTCTGGGCTGGCCGAGGAGGTGTTCTTATCTGAGCACATTACACATGACGCACCCAGCGTTCCAATCCCAAATACTGATGAATATGTCAATTGTCGGACAATGAATCGTTAAGGTCATGGTCAAGGAGCACTTTATGGAGCATCGGGTGCTTGTGACAAGTCATCAACATTGCTTGCTGAGTAGCGACACTGAGCAGGTGGCTCGCTACCTTGTTGGAGGATATTTTAGGTGATGGCAGGAATTTGACATTCGGCAAGGGCACCGGCACACGATGGCATACTCTTGCGAAAGTCACCGTGGGATTTTTAACATCCTCGAGCAAATGCTTCGTCTACACTCTAGTGTAAACACATGCATTCAGGTTGCAACAGGGCAGATCAGATCAGCCTTTAATCAGAAACTTCCACCAAAGTTTACATACAGGTTCTGCCAAGCCTGTCTCCACTTATTGCAGATGTACCTCTCACGCGACCTCAAGCCAGTTCACAAACGCGGCGCCCAATTCAATGCATCTTTAAAGAAGGGTGTACTCATTGGTGCAAATTCCTGCCTGTAAAGCACCCAGAGTGATAGTTTTATCCTTGCATCAGGAATCAAACCCATCAGGCCAAAGGCTGTTGTCCCCCTGATGTCTTTGTTACCTCGCCCACCGAAGGTGGATGGAGGTTATGTTTTCACCCCTATCAGTCTCTTTGTTTGTTTGGCTGTGAGCCGGATATCTCAAAGGTTATGGACGGATTTGGATGAAATTTGGTGGACATGTTGGGTATGTGACAAGGACAAATCGATTAGATTTTCGTGAAGATCCAGATCCAAATACTAGAATGGTTAAGTCCCAAGTTCCCCAAGCCCTCTCCATCCCACAGATCTTCCGTTGTCCCTGTTCTCTACTGTTGTACTTGTGTGCTTCCCTCTCTCTCCCCATCTTGTCTCCCGCTCCCGTTATTATATGTTTTATGTGTCCGTTTGTTGTTTTTTTGTGTGATTAATGTTAGCTCTTGCACGAGCCTCAATCTTGTATACCAAAAAAATAGTGATTCTTTACCATTGAGTGATGGGTCTAAAAACGATATATAGCACGATATATCCAAAAGTTATGGACGTGTTATGACTAAACTTGGTGGACGAGTTGGTTAGGTGACGAGGACAAGCGATTCAAGTTTGGTTCAGGTCCGAATCCAGATCCGGCCTATGAGTGGGATACAAAACAAACTGTTCAGCCTGATGGGGGTATGCGCTCTACCGAGTGCCGTTCTAGTTTCACATGCAATGTATGTACAACCTCCCCCAATAATAATAATAAAAATTTTTTAATTGCTGTTAAATTTTGATTTATTTAAAAAAAACACCAGATGTAGAGGCACAACTACAACAACAACAAAAAACAACAGCAACAACAAAATGCTCTATGTGTGCCTATCGATATCCTGTAGCATGGCAATGGATTTCTTGGGTAAAGCTTGGGACTTTGTAGAGTGCACACACAGCGTGTACAAAAAGCAACGTGAAAGCCTGAGATAGAACAAAGTCTTTTTATACTTTGCTTGGAACTACAACTACAAGTAATATTGTTATTATAGTTACACAATTCACAACTACAATAGCAAAACAACGGTGTCTGCAAAATCTGCGTAGCAGCCTCACCTGTTTGAGTGCCGATGGGATTTTCTTCGGCTTTCGGTTGGGTGAAGAAGCCATGTTTTGCAACACAGACGAGAAATTGATGCTGGGTGATTTGGAATTGCTGGCAGCAGGATGCTCATCCAGCGGCACCACATCTGCGCCGCCAAGAAACCATTGTTACCGACATGTCACCCTGTGCCGACACTTTCATTTCAAATTGCCTTTTTGTACTTTCAGAAATTTTGCTTTCGTCAGGTTAAACAAATTTAGCAACAAAATGATTTAACATAATTTCCTTCCCTGCAAAATTCCCTCTGGGTAAACAAAGCAAATAGCCTCACCTTCGCTGTGTAGTGCATCAAAGCATAGGTCGCAAACACGCTCTGGCTTGTCGTGTAAATACTTCAAAGGAAAGCGGTGCTGCGAGCACTCTTGGCAGATGATCTACACAAATACAGCGAGGCAGCAAAAGGGAATGGTGAACCTTGAACCTGCCAATAACCTGTATGAAACATTCCAATCCGGATTCCGGTCCAACCACAGTACTGAAACTGCTCTCCTCAAAATCACCAACGACCTTCTCCTCTCCTCTGATGCTGGCAACCTCAACATTCTCATCCTCCTCGACCTCAGCGCTGCCTTTGACACCATCGATCACACCATCCTCCTCACCCGACTTGAAACCACCTTTAACATTACCGGCACTGCCCTCTCTTGGATTAAATCATACCTCTCTGACAGACGTCAGTTCATCTCCATCAATAACTGCAAATCCCCCACTGCTCCCCTCCCCCAAGGTGTCCCCCAAGGTTCAGTTCTTGGCCCCCTCCTCTTTATCCTTTACCTGTCCCCCCTCGGTCACTTAATCCGCCGTCATGGTCTCCAATTCCACTGCTTCGCCGATGACATCCAGCTTTTCATCTCCACCAAGTCCATCTCCACCGCCACCCACTCTATCCTGACAAACTGCATCACTGAAATAAAATCCTGGCTTCAAATCAACTTCCTCAAACTTAACTGTGATAAATCTGAAATAATCATCATTGGCCCAAAAACGCTCACCAAGTCCACCCATAACTTTGCCCTCAACATCGACGGTTTCCCAGTGTCCACCTCCCCTCACATCCGGAATCTTGGCATCATCTTTGACCAAACCCTCTCCTTCGACAAATACACTAAACAGATCACAAAGACAGCCTTCTTCCACCTGAAAAACATCGCCCGTCTCCGTCCATCCCTCTCCTCTGTGGCTGCAGAAACCCTCATCCACGCCTTCATCACTTCCCGTCTGGACTACTGCAATAGCCTCCTTTATGGTTCACCCTCAACAATCACCAATAAACTCCAATACATTCAGAACTCCGCTGCCCGTCTACTCACCCATTCCCGGACCCGTGACCACATCACCCCCGTCCTTTACAAGCTTCACTGGCTCCCCATCTCCCAGAGAATCCAGTACAAAATCCTCCTCTTGACCTACAAAGCCCTCCATAACCTGGCCCCATCCTACCTGGCTGACCTCCTCTCCAGACACACTCCCACCCGCAACCTCCGCTCTGCTGGTACCAACCTCCTGACCCCCCCCATCCGGACCAAATTTAGATCCTGGGGGGACAGGGCCTTCTCCATCGCTGCTCCCACCCTCTGGAACTCGCTACCTCACACCATCAGAGACTCCTCCTCACTCACCACATTCAAAACATCACTCAAGACCCACCTGTTCAACACTGCATTCAACATTTAACCCACAGCATCTAACCCCTGACTATCTCCTCTCCTTCTCCCTCCTTTGTGCTTTGAATATTTCCCTATTGATTCTTCTTTTTTTGCAATTGTTTTTATGTTTTGCTATGCGTTATGTTTTGCACTCTGTCAAAGCGTCTTTGGGCTTCCTGAAAAGCGCTATATAAAATAAATGCATTATTATTATTATTATTGATGCGGAACATAAGTTGTTCACTGCAGTGTGTGCGAGACCACAACTAGGAATTGGTTTTATGGTGTAGCTACCTGTACTGGCCTAGTGGTGAGGAAAATGGACTGGCGTCCCATATGTAGTGGGTTCAAAATGAGCTGAAGGCTGTAGTATGAATAAACTTGGATTTAAAGCTTCCAGAAATTGAGCTAGTCTCAAGGGAATAGCCGTCATTATCAGTTTATTGGTAAAAACCTAGCTATTCAGTCAAGGCCTTTCGTCAGAGAAGAGGTAATCTGCCTGCCCCGCCTTGTTGTCCCCCGTGGCACAGCGGAGCGAAAGGGGGACTATGGTTTTCCCCTCCGTCCGTGTGTCCGTCCGTCCGTCCGCCCGTCCGTCCGTCCGTGCGTGCGGGCGTGCGTGTGCGCATGCGTGCGGGCGTGCGTGTTTGCGTGCGGGCATGCGTGCGGGCGTGCGTAAGCGAAGGACCGCATTCGAATTTGGTGTGTGGGTGCAACCCACGTCAAAATCCAAGATGGCCGCCGCCATGTATGTCTGATGCCATGTATGTCTGAACCTTGTGAGATGAATATCTTGAAAAATAAGCGAAGTACCAACTTCTAATCTGGTGTGTGGGCGTATCAAGGCATAAGGAAGAACGCTATTGAAAATTGGGTCACCACGTCAAAATCCAAGATGGCCGCCGCCATGTATGTCTGAACCTTGTGAGATGAATATCTTGAAAAATAAGTGAAGTACCAACGTCTAATTTGGTGTGTGTGTGTGTATCTCGGCATAAGGAAGAACACTATTGAAAATTGGGTCGCCAAGTCAAAATACAAGATGGCCGTGTATGTCTGAACCTTGTGAGCGAAATATCATATCATAGCATGTTTTCTGCGTCTTCCACTTTGTCAACTCACATCACTTCACCGACGGGGGACCTAGGCGTAACGCTTGTCTGCTCTGCATGTGATGCCAGCCCACAGATTGCGGTCGACTTATAATGCCCTCGGGGGAACTTTGAAGGCGCACCACAATGCTACCGATGTAAAGGCTTCGATTGCTGCTATAAAGAAGGAATGCAATTGCTAATCTCAGCACGAAAATAGCTATCTGCGCAGGCCACAAAATAAATCAAAACAAATAGGAAATAAAATACCTTAAATGGTGATTAATCCACAGTGGAGAGAGAAGAAGCTGACGCTTCGGGCCTTACCTTTCATCAGGGCAAGAGAGAAAGGAAATTGGGTGGAGGTTGGTTTAAAAAAAATAAAATAAAATAATAATTCCGCAAATGATGTGATCACCGATGTGCTGGGAATGGTGGACATCAATTGGACAAAGGTGTGCACGTCATGCGTGACATATTACTCAGGGTGAAAGGTCATAATGATTTGTGAAGAGGAAGAAGAAGAAAAGTAAGAAAAAGAAGGGAGCTAGAATGAGAAGGCAAAGAAAGGGAGGAACGGGGAAAGAGGTGAGAGTGAGATGGAGGGGGAGATGTGATGTAGGTGTATAGGAGTAGGGGTATAGAAGGGTGTAGAAGGGAGTAGTGGTGTGTAGAAGGAGTAAGAGTATGGGGTGGAGGGGTTAGGGGCAAAGGAGGTGTGGATAGGTGAGGGGTGGGGGTATGTGGGGTAGCAGTAAGTAGTGAACAGGGGGTTAGAGGTAGGTAGAGTAGAGGAGATAGAGGGGGGAGAAGGGAAAGGGAAGCAGAATAGGAGGAAGGAAATGGACTGAAAAAGTGGAAGAAGATAGAGGTGAAGGATGAGCCTGAACGGGCACGGTGACCTGCAGAAAGAAAAATTTTCATTCAGGCCGTTTGATACTGCTGCTCCAAGTTTATGGATGAAATACTGTTCTTTGAGTTTCCGGGAGTCATTGCTTCCATTGTGGAGTATCAAACCACAGACAAATGATGAATAGCATGTCCCGCCTGGTTGAAGCGATGAGAAGCTTGTCTACTAATGTCACCATTGTTGGTTTTCAGAGGTCTTTGATCGCATTGATATCAGAGATGTCTCTACAGTGGTCTCCAAGCCATTGTCCAGTTTCACCAATGTAGAGTTTATTGCAAAGTGACCATGAAACAGGATACATTGGAGATGGTACAGGTAAAATGATCTTTGATATTGATTGTGTGCTTCGGACCTGATGTTGATGTGGTGTTGATGCAGTCGCAGGTATTGCAATGACTCCGCAGGAATTTAAATGCTCCAGGTGGTAGATTGGAAGGTAGTGTGCCTTTGACCAGAAAATTTGGCAAATTTTGTCTCGTTTGAATGACAACAGAGGTGGTTGAGAGAAGACGGAAGTGTTTTCTGTGTCATCCTGTAGGATTTTGAAGTTTATTTGGATGATTGTTTTGATTACAGGTCTGTTGGGATGACACACAAAAGTGAGAGAAATTCGTTCATCATTATAAGGTTTGAGTCTTCTCTCAACCACCTCTGTTGTCATTCAAATGAGACAAAACTTGTCAAAATTTTCTGGTCAAAGGCACATTACCTTCCAATCTACCACCTGTAACATTCAAATGTCTGCAGCTGTTGCAATACCTGTGAACCACCTTTGGAGGCCATTTTTCCCTGCAGAGCAGGGGTTGGCCTTTTTCAGGCACCATGGTCCCTTTTTGAAGCAATGTTTTATGGCCAGATGTCCTTCCTGCCACCAACCCTGTTAGTCACCTCTTGCGACACAGGGAATTACCAGGGAGCTGGTACTCAATTTGCCGACCTCGGAAGGATGACAGGCTGAGTCAGCCCCCCTGGCATTCATTCAGCGATTGACCGGGATTCGAACCCAGGATCCTCGGATCCCAAGCCGGCACCCTAACCGCTAAGCCAACACCAAGCTCTGTTGCAATACCTGTGGCTTCATCAATTCCACCACATAAATATCAGGACCAAAGCACACGATCAATATCAAAGATAGTTTTACCTGTACCACCTCCAATACACCTCGATGATGTCAGAACCAACAATGATGACATTTGTAAACCGGTTTCTCATCACTTCAACCAGGCGGGACATGCTATTCATCACATGTTTGTGGTTTGATACTCCACAATGGAAGCAATGACTCATGGAAACTCAAAGAACAGTATTTCATCCAAAAACTTGGAGCAGCAGTATCAAACGGCCTAAATGAAAAAAAAAATCAAAAAAAAATCTGCAGGTCACCATGTCCAATCAACTACATCCTTCACCCCTCTCTTCTTCCACCTTTATAGTCCATTTCCTTCCTCCTTCCTCATCTTCTGCTTCCGTTTCCCCTCTCACTTCTCTTCCCCTCTACTCCACCTACCACACCCCACTTACTAACTTCTACACCTCTTACGTCTCTCTACACCCCCTATCTCCCTTCCATCTCCCTCCCACCTCTTCACCCATTCCTCCCTTTCTTTTTCTTCTCCTTCTATCCCCCTTCTTTATCTTCCTCTTATTCTTCCTCTCAACCTCTTTCTTCCTCCTATTCTTCCTCTTCTTCTCCTCCACCAACATGACTCATGACCTTTCACCCTGAGCAATAAGTCACATATTGGTGTCCACAACTCCCAACACATCAGTAATCACATCATTTCTGGAAGTCTGGAAATCTATTTTCAACCAACCCCCACCCAACTTCCTTTCGTTTTTGCTCTGATGAAGGGTAAGGCCTGAAACGTCTCCATGGCAGATCAATCACCATTTAAGGTATATTATTACTCCTGCCAGGGAGTAATGGATTCGATCCATTATGTAATGGATCCTCTAATTCCGTCCGTGTGTGTGTGTGTGTGTGTGTGTGTGTGTGTGTGTGTGTGTGTGTGTGTGTGTGTGTGTGTGTGTGTGTTTGTGAACAAGATATCTGGAAAAGTTCTGAACGGATTTGGATGAAAGTTGGTGGGATGATTTCCCTTGGGATAAGGAAGAATTGATTAGTTTTTGGTGAAGCTCAGGATATTATTCCGGATCCAGGAATTTTTGGGGGGAATTTTTCTGGGAATTTTTTTTCTGTTTTACTGCATTGAAGCTTTTATTCTTATTCTTAAATGATGTTTTTCTCCTCTAATTCCGAGATATATCAAAATTAATTCTCTGACAGTTAGGGCCTACTTTCCTTTTGATTATTGTTTTGGGGAGAGGGGATGTTAAACAAAACGTATTATTCCAACTTGACCCACGGCGGGAGTATGCGCTCTACTGAGTGGCGTTCTAGTTTCACATTTGTTTTGCTATGAAAAAGCAGTGCCACTCAAAACAACGCAGCAAATATTATGACCTTATCATCCATGCACACGCATCTGCGCAACATTGTCGAGGATGGAAAGCGTAGCAAATCAAGTGCATATTATGGGAAATGAGACAAACGGACCTTTCCACAGGCACGGCAGTGATGGCGACGCCATGTGAGTGTAAAGTCACATGTGCAAATCATGCACATAGACACTCGTGAGTCTGGGATCCAGATGGGGGCCTTGTTGCCAAGCTCCGTCTCCAATCTGTCGATTCCCTGCAGAAGAATGAGTTGTTTTTTTTTGCAGACATGTTGCACAAGTTATGAAGATGGTGAAGAATAGTTCCGTTTACATGCGGTAACATGCGTCAGACCAATAGTTCCGTTTACATGCGGTAACATGCGTCAGACCACTATGTTAAGATTACAGGATCACTTGGTAAGCAAAGAGTCATCTCACTTAAACGGCAGTGAATGACCAAATTTGGCTCCTTTGATTAATTGAATAGTAATTGTTGTTCGATTCCAAAGCGGTCCACTTTCTGTTAGCATTATGGAGTGGTAGGACTGACCTCTTCAGTAAACTCTCTTGGTGTAAATGTGATGCGCTTCCTCGTGTACTCCTCAATGGTATGGGAGATCGCCGTCAGCCACTCTTCACGTTCCGCCGCAGAGCTGCAGAGCCATCGATATGGAAACAAAGCTTTAGTATAATAAAGGACGTGCACCTAAGCCACCAACAAGCTACATCAATAAAACAATGCTAAAGTATTGATGATGGCACTTCATTCTGAGGTCCTTGAAAACATCCACCACAAGGTCTTTCAGGACTCTTTTCGACACATGAGCGATTGCTGGACAAAACATCCTGGTGAAGTGTTGCGAGTGGGAAGAGAACCTAGAAATCTCTGTGCGAATGTGAAAATGAGAGTATCTAAGCTTGAGGATTCCAAAGAAAGCTCTTCGAGAGGAACGTGTGAAACGATGCAAAAATCGATGGCAGATGTATTGCAAACGTGTCGAGAGAGCAGTTAACAGACCTTGCGGACAGGATGAAGGATCGCTGCACGCTCACGATGTTCAGTTCATTCTGGTACGCCTCCTGTGTTGGTTTGCTGACCTACAAAAGAGAAGATTGGTGCTTGGGTGGAGGTGAAAGCCCTTATGCCAGTGTTGTCTTTTCATAGTCTGTGGAATTATATAGACATTCTCACAATTGATTTTCAAAACTGCAAGCTCTTGAAGGACGATATTTTCCACATTACACTACAAGGACGTACTTTGAGTACGATTCTGTTTATTGTACCACTCTCGAAAGCACTCGCATTGCGAGCAATACGTCGGATGGTTTGCCACCGCTTTCTCAGCAGCAGTCGGGACAGGGATTATGAATTTGGAACTGGCACACAATGGCCTACCCTTTATAAATGCAGCGTGGCATATTTAATGTCCAGAAGTGCATGCTGGCAAATAGGACTGCTAGTGGGGCGGCTTAGCCCAAATATTCAAAAGAATTGTGCATTTTGTGATACAAGCACCAAATTTGGCACAAATGTACATTAATATGTTGCGAACATTTTCAGATATTGGGCCACTTGAAATTCCGTAATTCTTTTTTTCAAATTTTTTCAAATTTCGTAATTTCAAATTTTTCGGGTGACACCGTCACAATTTCGGTCTTCGAGGCCGGCCGATAGGCAAAGTGTGACCGGAAGGGACGAGGTTCTCCTGACCACGTGGCCCTCGATCTGGGAAGCGAAAGGCGTTCCATTAGTGGACGCGCCCCTCACGCCCGACTTTTGGGCGGCCCCGGCAGGCCGTTTGTTTTGACGTTCCGTGACAGGCCCCGCACCCCCACCTCCGGGCCGACCGGAAGCTTGTGCTGAGTACATCATACCTGAACAACTCAGTGAGGCAGAACACAGCAGTGCACACCAGGGTGACCCCTTCAGTGCATAAACCAATTAACCTGTCCACTGCAGGGCATATAGAAATGAAGTTATTTTCTGCATATAATAATAATACAAGTTCAGTTCTATATAACAATTTCTGTTATCACCACTACCACTACAACTACCACTACTACAAGCTTTGTCTGGAATTTTGTGGACTAACAGACAAACAGACATACAGACAAGCTGGGATCAAAACATTACCTCCTTCCACCATTGAGTGTAGAGGTAAACATCATGGAAATTATATCATGCCCTAGATTTAATTCATGCTTACCCGTGTATTTGCTTCACTGGTTCACAAGGTCTTTTGCATACATGTAATTCAGACTCTCGTCTTCATTGCTGACCACACAATGTTCGCAACATATTAATGTACATTTGTGCCAAATTTGGTGCTTGTATCACAAAATGCACAATTCTTTTGAATATTTGGGCTAAGCCGCCCCACTATATCGGCCGGCCTCGAAGACCGAAATTGTGACGGTGTCACCCGAAAAATTTGAAATTACGAAATTTGAAAAAATTTGAAAAAAAAAATTACGGAATTTCAAGTGGCCCAATATCTGAAAATGTTCGCAACATATTAATGTACATTTGTGCCAAATTTGGTGCTTGTATCACAAAATGCACAACAGGTTTGCTATGCTGCTACACTATGCTGGCTTAATCATCCTAATGAAAATTTTGACTTCATATGCTGTAACGCTCTGTGTGTGAAGCATCAGAATGGCAGTTCATAGTCAGACCCAATTATGTCGGGAGTAAAACAAGCTCGATAGACAACTCAAAGGTGAGCATGCTATTTCTGAAGTACCACTCTGTTAATACACAAGTGGCTTAAGACGACGGCATCTTACTAAGGGAAGTGGAGCTCTCGAATAGCGAAGCTATTAATACAAAGAAAATGACAAAATGGGAATAATTACATGAATGAATGAATGATCGTTTTTTAAAGGTCATTTTCCCCGCTAGAGCGGGGGTTAGCCTTGCGGGCCCCATGACAATCACGGTTCCCTGTTTGAGGCAATGTTTTTATGGCCGGATGCCCTTCCTGACGCCAACACTTGGTCACGCTCTTACGATGCGCAGGGATACGGTGTACCTATTCTAAACCGGGGTACACACCTATTCTAAACCGGGATACACACCAGGATCATTCATCCCAGCAAGCTGGTACTCAATTTGCCGACCTCGGAAAGATGACAGGCTGAGTCAACCCCCCTGGCGTTAATTCAGCGATCGATCGGGATTCGAACCCAGGATCCCAAGCCGGCACCCTAACCGCTAAGCCAACACCAGGCTTAATAATTGCGGAACCATAATGTCAACCAATAATTACATGAATGTGGAGACAAAAACCACAATTGATGGAGGTAAGGAGGACAGAAGCCAACCTTCATGCCAGCGAGAGACAGCATGTTGTTGAGCTTGTAGGTGCCACCTTGCTGCGGCGTGGTGTACAGCAAAGTGTCATTCATCTGGAAGGCAGTAGGCCTGTTGTCAACTGTGCAGTCCCATAACCATCAAATGTTTAAACACCTTTGAAAATATAACTTCCTCATGTATTCATTTCAGATACGAGACTAGATTGCACCATGACGAGGTGAGCAATAAAGGCAGATGTCCATAACATGTTTGTTTTAGTACTCCCAAAATCGTTTAGGTATTCATGAACAGATTTTATTTGTTTTTAAACTTGGACAGCAAAATAAGTCTCTTTTTGAGGATGTCTGCCATTACGATTCACCATACCAAGAAATAGATGGTGACAACGACGTGGTGGCATTGCCTTGAGGAAAAGTCCGAAACATTTGCCATGTGGCACAGCAAACGGGAGCAGGAAACGCATGGAGGCCGTGCCCTCCCATCTGTACAAACATTTTAGAGTCCTCACCAGGAAGAACCTCCGTGGCTGCATGATCTTTCGAGAGAGCTTCATGAGTATTCCCTCCTTCAGGAACACCTGCAGAGTGGCAAGAATCGGTGACCGCGCCTTCAATCAAGCATTGATAGACGTCACAAACATGGCCTTTGCTGGCCCAAGAACACGTCGCTCGATTTGCTGGCTTTTATCCACCATTCTTGTATGCCTTGCCCAGACTCTTCTCGGTTCCAACTCTAAGCAGTGGATGCTGGGAACCTGGAACATGGCCTGGCAATCATTCAAACACTTCCTCGTTCTCCCCCGACTTCTACCCTGTCAACCATAATCCTCACAGTACAACTGCCCCTGCGAATGGCAATGCCTTACACTCATACAGTCGAGCAGATCCGGCCAAATGACTTTCTCATCATGTGGAAACATCATTCAGAGTTACATTCTAGTTTCTCTTTTTTAAACACCATTCCAATGCTTGAAAGTCGGTTCCGGATCTGCTCACGTGTAGCTTCGATCAGTAGCTGCTCCTTCTACTTAAGTAAACCTAAGTTTTCCGGACCGGATTCGTTGCGTGTTTGTTCATATTTTGTCCCTGTGTTGCTGTTTACGTTTTCGTCCAATTTTCCATGTTAAACCATACCTTGTTGTGCTGTATTGTTGAATATGAGTTTGTATTTGCTCAGGCCTACTTATTGGATAGCCGGCGTACAAATTCTGTCTCCGTTTTGACTCTACATTTGTCATTCCACCTCTTTTCTCCCAAGTAGAGTATTGTCCGTCCTTCTCTTTGCTTCAAAAGAAAAAGAAAAACAAAACAACAAAATAATTATTTATTCTCCACAACACGGACCCAATCTACCTGCATTTCCTGCACTTCATTTTTATCCCCTCCTTTTCGCAATAGCGCCAAACTGAATCTTCATTGAATGAAATGCTTCTTCCTTCCTCCTACTTCCTTTAAAAGCTTTAAAATACACTTTAAAATGCTTCACTTTCCTTACTTCGCCATGAAAACCACATGTTCTTATTCATTACATTCTATTCCTCTTCTTCACCAGGATTATTTTCCAAAGGTGTCTCTCACCTAAACGCTTGGTCAATTTACCCTCTGCCTGTACCTACAGCACCACCTTCTTCTGTGCTTGAACAAAAATTATTCCCACTCATTCCATGATCTTTGTCCCCGCATGTGCAGATTGGGAATCTTGACAAGTCCAGTTTGCATAGGTTGTCGACTCATGACAATCAATTCCCCTTCACGTCCTTTAATGGTGTCAAACCACTCCATGTTGGTACCCTCCCCCACATCTCGTACAAGTCCACGTCCTTCCCACCCCTTCAATGTGTCCCTTTCTTCAGCATCCCTACACTTCATGTCCCCTCTTTCTGCATCTACACACTCCACACGCTCATAGATTTCCCCCTCACCCACCTCCTCAAATCTTCCCCCTTCCTGTCCGGCACACTCCCAGCCCCCCCCCCCCCTTCCCAGTCCTGCTGTCCCACTCCTCCTAGCCTCCCCCAGTCCCACACCCTCCCAGCTTCCCCCCTCATCCTGTCCCAGGCTACTCCACTACTCCAGCCCCCAGCTTCCTCCCCCTCATCTTGTCCAGCACCTACCAGGCTCCCCCAGTTCTACACTCTCCCAGCCTCCTCAATGTTCTGCACAATCCTAGCCTTCCCCCATCTCAGCCTTCTTTTTTTGATACACAAAGACAAGGCTTGTGGAAGAGCTAGAGCACAAAGGATCAGGACATAACATAACATAACAAAAGGAACAGCAGAAAGAGAGGGGGAAACACAAACAGCATGGCTGAGGGACAAAATAGATAGACTAACAAACAAGCGATTCAGGGAATTCTTCCACAGAAACCTTCCTACACTTCTTACACTTTTAGCTCTTACCCAAGCCTCGATCTTGTATACAAAAATTTTTTTTATATAATATAAACCTGCTCTTTCTTATACACAGATTCATCCCAACTCGTCTACAGTTATCCGATCCTATCCTAATCTTCTTGCGCTTGGGTACACTAAATCCTGTGATGAGGCAGTTACTTTGAAACAACTTGCATTCACTTCCTGGAAAGCAAACCAGAATGAAGGCAATCTCAGATCATTCCACAAAGCCTGTAACATTACAGGACTTCAAAATTATGTAACCCACCCCCGAATGGTCGGCACGCATATGTAGAACCCCTTAGCAACAATGTTTATTCGGGAATGTAAAGGTGAATTGTGTGTGTGAGACAAGGATCTTTTTCATGGAATGGCTCACAAAGCTTATAAACGAAGGCGAAAATATCTGTAAAAAGTACCTGCAAGAAAGGGGCGTGTCTCTAAACAATGAAAGAGTTGGAGAAATTTCTCAACTCGCACAAAAAGTTGAGACCTTCAGCGCGTACTACAAACTCCCAATGACGTGGACAGGTGCAAGGCCCAGATTGTAGACGAGCACGTTATACCCAAACCTTCGACCATCACTGCCATTAAGTGGACTTTGAACCTTATTAGTCCAGCGGAATTGTGAAAAAGCATGTTGTAGCGTCATTATGAGGTTTTTTTTGTTGATTCATTATCTCTGAGCTATCCTGAATCAGAATCAGGCGGGTGCCAGACTAGCACCCTTGAGGAATTTTTTTTAGAGGCAAAAAACAAAATGGCCACCACTGATTTCCGATGAATTTTGTTTTGTGCAATATCTTTACTTCTAATAGACTTAGAAACACAATTTTGGTGACTATTATTATGTTTTAAAGGTCAAAGATTCCAATAATGATGTAATTAAAGTTGTATATATATATGACATGTATCATACTTTGAAGATGGCATCCACCGATAACGATAAAATTCAGATAAAGTCATCGATTTTGCCTTTTTATATGTTTTTGTATTATGAGTTTCGGGTCCCAAGGTCCCCCAGAACTCTACCAGCCTCAACCTTAGATGCCTGATCAATTTCTTTCCTTTTTGTTTCAGGTTGCTGTCATTAACTTTGTAAATAATCATTTCAATAGTGATTGCATATACATAAAGTAACTATTCTTTCTTTTCTTTTTATGTGATGTGACAATAGTAGACTTCTTCTGAAGAGAGTACATCCTGTTTCTTTAACTGCTCTAATGCTTCTAATACATTACTAACTGCTGGCAGAACGAGAATAGAAAAAATCATTAAAAGTAGTATACGTAAGAGGTGATTTGTTTCATGAAAAACTAACCGATTCTAAGTCTATTCTGTGTCACAAAAGCTGTGTATCCACATATACATCCGAACAGCACATAAAGAGGCATGACAAATTAGACAAGCAAGAAGCTCCTCCACAAAAGAAAACACGACGTTCTCATACACGTGAATTTGATTTCAAAAAGCACTATCTTCTGTGGCAATCAATGTGAACAGCTTAATCCTCGAAATCCACAGCGATGGAGAAAAGTGATAAAATGTAGAACAGTCGATCGAGGAAAGAATCAGATTCCATTTAAGCTAAGGATTCTGACTGTTTGTGACCAACGCAATGACATACAAACTGATGATGTACGCCTCCGAGTCCAGGGGGCATTCTCCGACTTGCATGCTGCTGATGCCCAATATCATCTTGATTGCTATAATTCCTTCATGTCACCAAGAACTATACAAATTGCCACTAAAAAGAAAAGCACCCCGACAGATGTTGACACAGCCTTCTTGCACGTCGTCGTGGAGATGGAAAAAGATAAGTGTAAACTTTGGAATTCTGTGGTGCTTCAAGTCATGTACAATTCATTTGGTGGTGATAAGCAGTCACAGCGTCATCTTGTCGAATGTGTAACAGCACATTTTGGATCAGAACTCATAAAGTTGTCAGGAAATGGTTACGCTAATCTACTAGTCTTCAAGGGACATGCACCAAACATCTTGAGAGCAGTGGAGGACACAGACGAAGGAACTCCAGATGTGAAACACATTGTGAAGTGTATCATTCAGGAAACCAAAAATTTGAAAAGTCTGACTATACATACTCAACCCGTATTTCGAATGAGATTGCAGCAGAAGTGGTAAGCCCAACCCTGGCAAATCTCTAAGCAGCAATATCACCAAAATTAGTTGACAGCAACCAAGCCCTTCTCATTGGAAACATTGTTACAAGTTGTGTCACCAATAAGGCAACAAGTCTTCAGATCGCTCTTGGAGTGTTGCTCAGAGAAAAACAGCTGACAGATGAATGCCACGCCTTTGGCATTTGTGCATCATATGACGAAATACTCCGCTTCAAGGCATCAGCTGCACATGCTTCATCAAACAAAGAGCTGAGAGGATTGTTTAACAGCAAAAGTGGCTTAATCCAAACAGTAGCAGACAATTATGATGCTAATGTGTCTTCCCCGAATGGACTTCGTTCTACTCATGCTCTTGCCCTCCTTTTGACCAAATGACTGAAAATGTCACGCCAGAAATTGAAGAGCATCCTCCAACAGTTCCAGTTATCAGACGCATCTCTAAAGGTGAGATGAAGGAACAAATTGTACCACCAATAAGTGTCCACCGGTATAATGGACCAAAACAGCCTGACAGACCCTCCAAACCTGGACCCCATTCAGAACGGATGGCAAGAAGGTGAAGACGGTGCAACTTTGTGTCCAACCACACTCCCACCTGATGTGTCTGCTGCACCGGTCACCATTCTGCAGCTGATTAAGTGTGGATGCTCCACCAGTCGGCCCTGTTCTACAGGGAAGTGTGGTTGTGTGGTAGCACAGATGTCATGTTCGATATTTTGCAGTTGCAGTGGTGAATCATACTGCTGTAACGAACAGACAAGGGCAGTGGCTGCTTATCAGGACGAAGATGATGAAGATTGAACATTGTGTAAAACATTAATAAGGATGCATGTTGCTCCAAATAAAGTTATTATTTGTCAGTCTGAAAATAAAAGTAAATTTCAAAATCATATACTTGTTTTGTCCACTTTTTGTTTGAATTGTTATGTTTATTTACAACGCAAGTTTTACTAGACAAAATCCATGGTCATTGTCAACTGTCCACATGTATCCAAATATATTTGTGTAAAAAGCACAATCCAATATAATAACCAATGTATTAATAATTGCAAATAAGTTACTTCAGCAGTCATAAATACATATTTGGTTGTGACTGTTATTGTATTAATATTTGAAGGTTCATCAAATTCAATTTCTAACTAGAAGTTATCAATGGAACTGCAAAATATCCTTTTTGTCCCCCGTCGCACCACGGAGCGAAAGGGGGACTATGGTTTTCCCCTCCGTCCGTGCGTCCATGTGTCCGTCCGTCCGTCCGTCCGTGCGTAAGCGAAGGAACGCATTCGAATTTGGTGGGTGGGTGCAACCCACATCAAAATCCAAGATGGCCGCCGCCATGTATGTCTGACGCCATGTATGTCTGAACCATGTGAGCGGAATATCTTGAAAAATAAGCAAAGTACCAACTTCTAATCTGGTGTGTGGGTGTATCTAGGCATAAGGAAGAACCCTATTGAAAATTGGGTCGCCACGTCAAAATCCAAGATGGCCGCCGCCATGTATGTCTGAACATTGTGAGCGGAATATCTTGAAAAATAAGCGAAGTTCCAACTTCTAATCTGGTGTGTCGGTGTATCTAGGCATAAGGAAGAACGCTATTGAAAATTGGGTCGCCACGTCAAAATCCAAGATGGCCGCCACCATGTATGTCTGAACCTTGTGAGCGAAATATCATATCATGGCATGTTTTCTGCGTCTTCCACTTTGTCAACTCGCATCACTTCCCCGACGGGGGACCTAGGCGTAACGCTTGTTATATAGGGAAATGGTGGCCATCTTGAAAATATGATACAGGATTAATATGTACACCTTTAATCTTATCATTATCGGATTCCTTGACAATGAAAACATAGAAGTAGACACCAAAATTGTGTTTATAAGTGCATTAGAAGTGAAGATATTGGCAAAAACAGAATTTATCGGAAAGTCGTGGTAGCCATTTTGTTTTTCGCCTCTAAAAAAAATTCCTCAAGGGTGCCAGTCTGGCACCCGTCTGATTAATGCTTGAGGATAGGTCAGAGATGATGAATCAACCAAAAAACTTCATAATGACGCTCAAGCACGCTTTGCCTTGAAATGCCTGTTTGGCATCTGGACTATATGGGATGGCTGGCTGGCTTGGTGATTCGTGTGAACATGGGAGCCTCGTGTGAACATGGCTGGCTTGGTGATTTATTTAATGGATGTATGCAATCGGAAAGATGATGCCGTCATGCCCATCATTCAGGCAGACTTCCCAAAGGGAGACACCGCATCTTGTTTGGGTGTTTCTTAACACTGATGGGAAGGTCATATCTGGGGCTTGTCAGTGTACAGACTAAGTTTACAATTATTATTACATTTACTATTAATCATGTTGGGGGCAGGGGGTATGTGGTGTGTGTGTGTGTGTGTGTGTGTGTGTGTGTGTGTGTGTGTGTGTGTGTGTGTGTGTGTGTGTGTGTGTGTGTGTTCCATTGCCGCCGCTCACTAATTGTATCAACAGGAAAAAGTAGGAACTCATCACCTCACATCCACAGATATTTCTCGTATTTTATATATCTTTGTGAGTCTGATTTGTATCTTAAAACACAACAATTATGGTTAACCATCTCGACATTGCCACTCTTCCATTTGAATGCCGGAAAATTATATGAAAAAGGCTATTTGACTTGCAGGTTTCACACTAGAAATGGCAGGTTAAAAGTGCCCTAAAAAGCAGAAATGAGTCACTGAAAACGCACAATGTGCAAAATGCCTCTTGCATTCATGCATCATTTTGAATGTCTCGAATTGTGTGTGCTCAGGAGAGCCAGAAAACAACATCTGCCCAACCTCAAAATTCAATTTTCAAACTTGTGTCTCCTTCCTCTAAATCCTTGCGACACCTTGCTAAATCTGTCTCGGGCGTATGCTCCCCTCCATCCATCCCTTCCCTCATTTCAAATGGCACCACAGCTGCTCATGAGAAGGCTGAATGCCTCAATTCTGTTTCTTTCCAAATCTCGTCTCCCAAACCCCAATCTCTCTCTGTACCCAGCCTTCCCTGTCGTACCCTCCTGCTCCTGGACTATGTGCGTTTGCACCTGAGAAGGTGGAGAAGTTTCTTTCAACCCTCAACTCTGACTCTGCCGCTGGATCGGACGACATCAGCTCACGTGTCCTATAAACCTGCTCTGCTGCTCCTGCCCATTCTCTCTGTGCGCTTTTTTCACACTGTCATTTCCATCAGGTCATCATCCATCTGTTTGGAAATCAGCCAATATCACAGCATTACATTACAGAGGTGCCGAAACGGATCCCCTCAACCACAGACCTATCAGCTTACTTCCAAGCATCAGCAAAGTCATGGAATCCATCATCGCAGTTGATATAAATCCTTCCTTTTCTGCAATGAAGGTAAGGGGATTCATCTGTCTCCCTCCATTTTGTCGCTCAGCTCTGCTGTTGGCGTCCCCCCCCCCCCCCTATTTCGCCTGTTCTATCTTGATCCATCCTGTGTTCTCAGCCTTCCATGACCCTTGACTTTGCACACAAAAAAAAAAAAAACTAAATAAACAGAAGGAATATTTTCCGCTTTAAATACCACACCATCTTTGTGGACTTTATACAAATTTGTTTCTTGATGACAACATACATTAAATTAAACACTATATATATATTAGGCCTATATCACCCATATCACGAATATCAAACCTATATCACGATAATGAACCTCATTATCATGATTATCGCGATATCATGATAATATCAAAGAAGAAAAAGACAAAATGTCATAGCCCCTGCCGTGGTTTTAGTAATTTTGCTGTACGGAGTTAAAGACCGCCAGTCAGCCATCTTTGGTCGAATTACAAAACAAAATCTTCGGCATATGTGTACTCATGTATTGTCTTTGTGCCAAGTTTGAAGAAAATTTGACCATGCATGGCCGAGAAATTGTTGGAGACACGTTTAAGTAACAAATTCCTGCCAGTCGGCTATATTGGATCTGATCTTGAAAGCAATGACGTGCATAATGTAAGCCATAATTCGTTATCTGTGCGCCAAGTTTGAACAACATCGGCAAATGCATGTCTGAGAAATGGTTGAGGATGTGTTTATCATAGGTTTTTTTTTTTTGTGGAAATAAAATGGCCGCCAGTCGTCCATCTTTGATCGTATCGCGAAACAAAATGATGTGTATATGTATACCATCATGTGTTGCCTGTGTGCCAAGTATGAACAAAATCGGTCTACACACGATCTCCGAGATGTGGTTGCAGACAAACGAACACACGAGACCAAATCCATAAGCCCCATTTCGGACTAAGTCCAATGGGGGATAATAATGTAATTTGTGCCTTGAGAACCATGTATCATACAATAACAATCCACATAAAAACAAACTGAATAGCCATAGTTACCTATGTTCATACTCTTTACTAATAACTGTGTTGCCATTTGTTTAAAGTCAAACCTCATTTTACCCGACACAAAATCGCTTTGCTCCGTTTGCAGAATGACTGGACAAGCAGTTTGTGGTTGATACGGAATGTGTGGCTTGGCAAGCGATAGCAAGCAACTCGCTAACGGAACACACAGAGCAAGCAGCTCGCAAACAGAACACAAAGAGCAAGCGGCTCGCTAACAGAACACACCAAACGGTGCCCAAAAAAGGCCAACCCCCGCCCTGCGGAGAAAAATGGCCTCTAAAGGCGGTTCCTTGTCTTCAAAGCCAAAACTCCACATACCGAGTAAGCTCACCTTGTCGATCTTTAACATAATGTTGCCTTTAGTGCTCAACTTCGCACACAGACAAACCAAACTCAAACGGATTAGCGATTTCGACGAGTATATTAATTGGTTGTTTGTTTTAATGTTTATTATTTAATGATATACCATTTAAATTACATATTGGAGAACATACATTCCATATTATATCACCTCCTTTATTTTATAGTGCTGCATTTAATACAGGTACTGTATAACTTTTGAGAGAAACTAAACACACAAACCGCTCAAAGCAGTCAATAAACCATCAACATCTGGGTTCAAGGTGCGTTCTACTGTGCAGCACCTATCGCCATAACAAATATGGATTATTATCGTTAACGCGTTAGTAAATCTAAAGCACGATTATCGCCCAGCACTAATATATGTATGCGTGTATATAGTCATGGCCAAAAATATTGGCACCCTTGCACTTTTTTTCAAATAATGCACCATTTCTTCCAGAATATGAATGAATGAATGAATATGAATGATCGTTTTAAGGCCATTTTCCCCGCTAGAGCAGGGGTTAGCCTTGCGGGCCCCATGACAATCATGGTTCCCTGTTTGAGGCAATGTTTTTATGTTTAAAGTTCAGTTTATGTTCTTCCAGAAAATAGTTGAAATTAAAAAATGTTTTGGTATCCACATATGTATTTCTTTGGTTTGCACTGGAACAAGACAAAAAAATGCTGAAAAAATTACTAAATCTTAGCTTATTCCGCAGGGAAATCCTAAAATGGCCCGGACAATATTATTGGCACCTTTTAGAACGTGTTAGAAAAAAATTAGATTTCAAGCAGGTGATTCTCCTTTGCTTTGGAATTGAACTCAGCTGTGGTGAGTTGCAGGTCCCTGCAATATTAAAATCATTCATTCAACCAGTTTGAATAGAAAAAAAGGAGTCATTCTGCTGTTTCGTGTCACTGTGTGTACAGCAATGAGCATGGAGAAAAGAAAGAAAACCAGAGAATTGTCTGAGGAGGTCAGACCCAAGATTGTAGCCAAGCATGGATGATCCTAAGGCTACAAGTATCTCCAGAGACATTCATGTTCCTGTGTCCACCGTATGCAATGTTATCAGGAAGTATAAGGCCCATGGCACTGGAGCTAACCTCCCTGGATGTGGCCGCAAGAGAAACCTTGATCGAAGATTGCAGCGAAGGATTGTTCAAATAGTGGCGAAAGCACCTTGATCAACTGCCAAACAGATTCAAGCTGACCTTCAGACACAAGGTATGAAAGTTTCAACTCACACCATCAGTCACCAACTTAATGAAAAGGGGTTCTATGGTAGGAGACCCAGGAGGACCCCACTCCTGAGGGAGAGACATAAGAAAGCCTGATTGCCAAAACACACCTGAACAAGCCAAAATCCTTCTGGGAGAATGTCCTGTGGACAGATAAGACCAAATTAGAGCTTTTTGGTAAAGCACATCATCTCTATGTTTCCAGAAAACAAAATTAAGCCTTCAAAGAAAAGAACACCTTCCCTACAGTCAAACATGAGGAGGTTCAATGATGTTTTAGGGTTGCTGTGCTGCCCCTGGCACTGGGTGCCTTGAATGTGTGCATGGCATCATGAAATCAGGAGATTACCAAGGCATTTTGGAGCACAATGCTGAACCCAGTGTCAGAAAGCTGGGTCTCCGTCAAAGGTCATGGATCTTGCAGCAGGCCAATGACCCCAAACACACTTCAAAAAGCACCCAGGAATGAAGAACCACCTTTAGAGGCCATTTTTCCCTGCAGAGCAGGGGTTGGCCTTTTTCAGGCACCGTGGTCCCCTTTTTTGGGCACCGTGGTCCCCTTTTTAGGCACCGTGGTCCCCTTTTTGAAGCGATGTTTTTATGGCCGAATGCCCTTCCTGCCACCAACCCTGTTAGTCACCTCTTGCAACACACAGGGAATTACCAGTGAACTGGTACTCAAGCACCCAGGAATGGTTCAAGACAAAACGCTGGACTGTTCTGAAGTGGCCAGCAACGAGTCCAGATCTAATTCCCATTGAACACCTGTGGGGATCTGAAAACAGCAGTTGGGAGAAAGCACCCTTCAAATCTGGGAGAACTGGAGCAGTTTGCACACGAAGAGTGGGCCAAAGTGCGAGTAGAGAGGGGTAGGAAGCTCATTCATGGCTATAGGAAGCACTTGACTGCAGTTATTTTGTCCAAAGGCTGTGCTACCAAATATTAAGTCTTGGGTGTCAATAATTTTGTCAATGTTATTTCTTTTTATTTTCTGATTTTAAAGGATATATTAAGTTCTGAATCAAAAACAAAGGTTCTGTAATATTAACAGTGAAATAAAGAATTGTGGAGCCCAAATACTTTTGTCAATTTCAACTTATTTTTAGAGGAAATTGTGAGTTATTTGAAAAAGGTGAAAGGGTGCCAATATTTTTGGACACGACTGTATATACACGCACGCATGTATGTATGTATGTATGTATGTATGTATGTATGTATGTATAGATGGGTAATGCTGCTTGGCATTACCCATCTAAGTACTTAGCTTATGATACTTCTCCATGATCTTTAGACGTTGCATGGAAGAAGGTACTATCAAAGGTAAAACTCGTAGAACTTCAACACTAAGATGGCCACATCTAGTCATTCAGTTTCCATCATGAATGCAGAAGGAGCACGCGTCTATTTTAAAAAGATCGGCTCAACAAGTTAATCGTTTCCATCCACAGGCCCATTGTCAATGAGAAAAGGATGTTTCTTTTGAAAGGCAAGGAAATATTAACATTGGGAATAGCACTCCGATGGTGAGGCTATTTCATCAAGTTTGGCATGCATAGTTTCCATAGAGCTTCATACGCTATTAACAACACTTTGCCAACATCTTTCCACAGGAGAGTATCAAAAAAAACCCCCCAAAAAAACCTGGATTTCAACCACCAACCTCTCGATGACTATTTTTTTCTTTGCAAAACCAAAACGCATATTAAAAGTCATGCTGCATGGAATTTGGTCTCTAATTTCAGCACAAAAAACAGTTAACTTTCTGCCAAAGCTCCTGCAAGGTCCACTGGGATAGCTGGTTTAACAGCCTCTCCAAAGAGATCTGGCTCCAATGCACAAAGGACTGAACTTGTTTTTGTTTTCCATGTGCTAGGCCAATGTGAAAAGGAATGCAGATATAGATCAAAATATTGAATGAGCACATCAAGAAAGGGTGCACGTCCTTACACGTCCGGGCTGCACGATCTCCGGGTGACCGGCCAAGCTGTACTGAATCTGCATCAATTTCTGGAAGTTGTCCTTGAAAGGGTGACATGAAGGCAAGAAAGGATTAATTTCATTAAAAGGCACAGATAACACGGTACAACACTTTTCCAACTGTTTCAATCTATATTCCTTGGAACAATAGTTTTTGCTTTGTGACATCAATAAGCATTTTTTGGTGAACTTACCCCTTGCTTCATGCATTCATTGGCGTGTTCAGCGACCTCTCTTACTACTGAAAGGGCCGCTGTTGAAGGGGGTGGGGGCAACAAAATCAAGAAAGCATTACACCGAGAAGGAACAGAACATGTGTTGTGGGGTAAGGGTGACAGGGTAGTGGGAGGAGGTGGGGTGAAGTAGACCAAATAAATTAAAACTCAAGGGAAGAAAATGACATCAATAAAGCAAAGCACGTTACTTGCGCTCCTATTTCCCACAGGCATGCAAACAAAACACACCTTTGTGTCCTTCTCCCCTTCAGGAATATTGGCTCATTGAAAATAATCCAAATCAACTCGTACGTCGATAAACACGACAATAAAAATGAAACAAAAATGAAAAAGATTTATACATACACACTCCACAGAACTTTGTATCACAAAGCAATTGGACTTTCACAAAGGGTTACCGTTCAAAGAAGGAACATAAATTCCTGGTCATCAAAGATTCAAACCTAACATTCTGAAAACTGTCAAGCAGTCTGAAACTCAAATACTTCGTGCTAAAATATTTTGCAATCTCATAAACCAGGATAATGAGCACCGACTGAGCAGCTTCTGTTACATGTTCGTTAACCTTTACCCTTACATATACAGACTTGCATGCAGCCAGGAAGAGTTTTATTGAATCGTTTTCAGGTCATTTTGCAATACGTCAAGCAGCTGAAATCTTCTATTATTTTTGTTTCCAAAATGCATGCTTTGTTTACATTGCAAAATAATAATAAAAAACTGACAAACGATTTTCTTAAGATAAAGGTTGGATAACTCCACCAGAACAAAGCTTCACAGCTTGCAAACAGTCATGGAAGAAGAAGAACAGGGCTTCGTTCCATGAAACAAAATTGATCGTTTCTCTTCCGTATTCAGTTTTTTCCTGCAATATGTGCAGGTGCTATCATCTGAACATAGTGCAGGACATATTTCTTTATCTGAATATAGTGTTGGACAGATATCATACATGGAATACAGTATTTGATAGATGCTATCAAATACATGTGGTTCAGGACAGATATTGTCACGACACGTAGTGCAAGCCAGACGTTATAATCTGCGCAAAGCAAATAACCCATCCACTCTCACACAAAGAATCCCTGTCCCTCTTATTGGATGACTTTTGGCAAGCTTGCCGAAGCACTGTCAGAAAAATCTCAGAAAACAAGTTTTGCAGACAGACCAAAAGCAAGAAAATAGTGCAAACTCGATGAAAGATTGAAAACAAAAAGTTAAGAAGTAAAGACAAAGAAAGGGATAAAAAAAGAGAACAAGAGGCAAGACAGTCAAAAAGCCTGGAGATTAGGACAGGCAAAAAATTAAAGCGAAATCAAAAAAAACCATCAAGAACATATTTATTAGAAAGTTGTAAAATGGTACAAAGACCTCGAAGGCCGCACGTCGACCCGAATGGTTCCTGTTGTAGTTCACTAGCGATATTCCCAACTTGGGTAGCCTCAAAATAAACCAAGACTCGGCAAGAGAACACGTTAACTGCCATCAAACTTAGTAGCATGAATAACAAAACCGAAGCCTACATTTCCCTCCAGTTATCAACAGTCATTAAAATCAAACATAAATTAAATGCATGAGGCAGATTCTTTTTTGAAATTTCCTGCACAATATTTTAATCCCAATTCACTTATACACCTGTAAAATAAAACACAAACACACAGGCACAATCACATGGATACTTTGAGACCTATTTGGTCTCTGTTCTACCTCCTCAAACCCACCCAGTGTGGAGATAGCAGCCAACAGCACCTTGCACATGCACATGCGTGCGCGCGCACACGCACACATACACTGAGGGAGAGGGTGGGGGGCTGAGATTTGGCAGACCCAAGGAGAAGGAGGGACCTGAGCTTTGGTGGACCCGAATGGAAGGCCACCTGAATGGAAGGGGCCTGGGATTTAGCGGACCCGAGTGGAAGGAGGAACCCGAGTGGAAAGGGGAATGGGGGGGCTGGGATTTGGCAGATCTGAGTGGAAAGGGAGCCTGGGATTTGGTGGACCTGAGTGGAAGGAGGTGGGGGGGGGGGGGGGGGTAGCTGAGAAAGATGAGGACCGGTGGTGATGACGCACGCAAGCACGCGCGTGCGCACGCACGCACGCACACACACCCTTTATTAAAGGCCCAAAAATTTAAACAGTCGTATCACAACAATATTAATATTTATTCTTATTTGCAATCCAGACACAAAACAAAAGTATAGACTTAAAGGTCTTTCCAAACTATACCTCGAGTGCCTTCAAAATCTTCCGACTCTTGTGACAAGTGCTTTAGATAATCTGCAAAATAAACAAATCACACTGGCATATGCTCTCAAATAATGTAAAAAATAAAAATAAAAATAAAAAAGTGTCCAAAACGGTTTCTCTTGGGGACACTAGAGGTTTCAATTGATGCCACTCAACCCACTTGTGCTGCACCACGGTGGAGGTGGGTGCTGTCAGGCAGGGCAGTGTGGTACCACCGTGCATACAAGCAGCCCACCTGTGAGCAACAGCTGATACTGAGGGATCCTCTGCACCGGTTTGAGCAAGTAGTGCCGCAAGGCGAGGTTGGCACAACGAGGGCTTGCCTGCAGGATGCACCAGGGATGTTGGTAATAAGACAGCGTTCAAAGAGATAAAACCAACAAACGGACCAGTACTTCATTTAAAATTGTCGCAATATTGTTTCCCATCCCAGCATTTTAATGTAGCCGGCGCAACTTAATCTCACCAATACTTCACCCAATTTTTTTTTTAAGCAGAATACAAAATTTGCTCATTTCACGACATCCAAATTTTCGCATTTTGTCTTCCACACCAAATTGTGGCCAAATATAAAGATGCAGTAAACCTTGCCTATGATCCTGTGGCCATTTTTGCTTTGCTGAAGAGGTGGCAGTTCAACAAATGTTTCACTATATAATTTCTCCTCTACATGGATAAAATATGTAATGCAGTTAGTGATCATTCATCCCATACCCCTCTGATCATAGAGAAGGGAAAGGAGGGGAAATCAAGGGCACCTACAGTGCCTTCAGAAAGTATTCGCACCCCTTGACTTTTTCACATTTTGTTGTGTTACAACCTGAATTTAAAATTGATAAAATTGAGATTTTTTTTGTCACTGATTTACACAAAATACTGCATAATGTTAACGTTTAATTTTTATTTTAGAATTTTTTACAAAATAATTTAAAATGAAAATCTGAAATGTCTGGAGTCAATAAGTATTCATTCCCTTTGATATGTCACTCGAAATTGAGCTCAGGTGCATCCAATTTCCTTTGATCATCCTTGAGATGTCTCTACAACTTGACTGGAGTCCACCTGTGACCAATTAAATTGATTGGACATGATTTGGAAAGAAACACACCTTTCTATATAAGGTCCCACAGTTGACAGTGAATATCAGAGCAGAAACTCTATCATGAAGTCAAAGAAACTGTCTGCAGAACTCTGAGATTTTAATTGTGAGGAGGCATCCATCTGGGGAAGGGTATAAAACAATTTCTAGAGTGTTGAAAGTTCCCAAGAACACAGTGAGCTCCATCATTAGGAAATGGAAAGAACATGAAACTACCCAGGCTCTTCCTAGGGCTGGTCGTCCAACCAAACTGAGCAACCAGGTGACGAAGAACCCAATGACCACTCTGACAGAACGACAGAGTTCCTTGACACATTTTAACTTTGTCATTATGGGGTATTTTGTGATGATTTGTGACAAAAACATCTCAATTTAATCCATTTTAAATTCAGGATGTAACAAAAATGTAAAACAAGTACAGATACATTCAAAGTACACCGCCCCCATGCCAAATGAATTAATATCCTCCAGCGCGGTATAGCCGGGGTGCCTTCGGTGCCCAGTGATAACGCCGTGCAACATATAGAGACGGAGAGGTGCACAATAACAATCGTAAAATAATTTCTTAGCTCCCTAGCTCAAAGGATGACTGAGATATCGCCCGGACAAACAAACAAACAAGGAAGAAAAAAACAAACAAACAACCGGAGTGAAAACTGAGTACTCCCTTTCAGCGTGCGTCATCGCCGGGCCCCCTTCGGTGCCCGGCGATGATGTCATGCAGCGCTTGGGGATGGCATAGGAAAGGAGCGGTGTACAATAAAAATCATAAAATAAACAAGTCAGGAGACGACGATGGTTCACGAGCGAGCGGTATTCAATGACAAAGGACGGACTATAACCGAAACAGGCCCGGACAGGCCAGGCCCGGAAATGTCAAAACGAAGGTTACTGACCATGAAATGAGATAGAAAATAATGTATAATCAGTTATGAGGTTAGTTAGCTACACAATACCGAAAATTCGGTTCGATTCCGACATCTTTGAAACTTTGACCTTTGTGACCTTCAAAGGTCAAAGGTCGAAGATTCTGAAATTTGTTGGAAATCTTGTATTTCATAATGTATGTGATAATATAAGATCATGTACGACATTTCACCCAATCAGGAAGCGAACAATGTAATAAAACCATCAAAAATCGACTTTTCTAAATTTCGTCACCTTGTGACCTTGACCTTGGGGCGAAAATGAAAAATCGAGCTCCGTGGGGCTAGACACATGATATTGGCCTAACCAAATATCGAAACCCCTGTCAGATTCCACCAAACCCCTCGGAGAAGATGAAGCTTGAACTTGATTACCCCAGAAAAAGACATCTTTTTCGAGCGTGGTTCCGCCCACAATGGGCGCAATACGCCCACTCTGGGCAGGACACAACTAGATCATGATATCAACCTCCCACCCAAGATTCATCAAGATCGGATGATATCATCGGGTAGTTATGCTGCGGACAGACACACACAGACAGACGCACACACATGACGAATATAGTGGTCACTTGATAATTCGTGAACCAATTAATAATGAAAATAAATTATAATCGTAAAATAATTAAATTATTAAGCAATTGGCTAAGAGAATACCTAAACTGCTTCATCCGAATCTAACAAAAAAAATAAAAAATGAAGCCATTAATCGAATAATTAAATAATTAATCGATTCATCAATAAATCAAAAACACCCTTTATAGCTAAATCCCTTGGTCATTGTCATGTCCAAATATCAGCTTCTTAACTCAAAAGGTGCCTGAGATATTGCCCAGATGAGAAAGGAAATAAATAAGTGCTTAATTAATCAATAATGATCAAGTAATTAATCGATTAATTGATTAATCAAAAAACCAAAAATAATGTTTTTGCCAAAGCACGTGCTCACTATTGTGCCGAAATTTCAGCTTCCCAGCTCAAAGGACGGCTAAGATATCGCCCAAACAGACAAACAAACAAACAAGAAAGCAAGAAAGAAACCGGAGTGAAAACTGAGTACTCCCTTTCAGCCAGCGGCATCGCCGGGCCCCCTTAGGTGCCCGGCAACGACGTCATGCAGCGGCTGGAGATGGCATAGGAAAGGAGCGGTGTACAACAAGTCAAGGAGTGTGAATACTTTCTGAAGGCACTTTTTGAATATGTTGTAAAGATTTGTAATTTGACCATAGGCACAGGATACAATAGCCGACTTTTGTTTTCAAGGTAGCAAGGGGGCTTTAACATCCATAAGTAAACAAATGGGAAACCAAATTTAGCATTCCACCAAAAGATGGTGCACTGATTAATGCAAAGCCGTGGCTGAGAAGCACCAGGATGATTGTGTCAGTAATCAAACCCACACAAGACAGCTCAGCGACAAGTACGCATATCCTGCCAATCAAGAAAACACTGCTGACTCTTAAGAAATGACTATTACTATCATTTATTTGCAAGAAAGGACACCTTCCATGCACACACATTGGAGCAGGGCGATGCATCAATGTGTGTGCCATCCATCAGAAGGAAGTTTAAAGCTGGAGGGCCAGTCTGCCATGATTACACATCGTGATTTCAAAACATCAAGAAACCTACAAGTACCCGACTCAGTGGCATAATCGTTTGACATAGAGCATCCAATCTGAATCTGGGAGGTTGTCGATTCAATTGAGCCACTCACCAAGTTATACCAAATACTTCGACCAAAACTTTGCTTACGTATCCATCTTGTTCATCCCTTGCTTTCTCCACTAATACTCATTGTTACCTTCATCCCCTGGTTGTCAGTCTCCATCGACTTTCTTCCCCTGCCCTGATGTTGGCGTGTCCCCTTTCTCCTGTTGTTCCCATTGCTATGTTTGGTCCTGATCTGTTCTGTGTCCTCGCTCTTCCCGCAGGCTTGTATAAAAATAAAGCATAGATACGGATAAAACCCATGGGTTGGCATCTACGTGGGGAGGGTTGAGATATTTCCTCGATTGCTCAGCTGACTACAAACACAACAACAACAGGCATTTTAAGGCCATTTTCCCTGCTAGAGCGAGGGATAGCCTTGCAGGCTCCATGACAATCTTCTCCATTTTGCCCTATTTTCTGCATCTCCCCTTTTTAACCCCCTTGCCCGCATTTCTTCTTCCACCATCTTTAGCCAAGTCTTTCTCGGTCTTTCCCATCCTCTACTTCCTTCTACATTCATTTCCATCACTCTTCTCAACCAGTCACTTTCATCCTTCCTCAACACATGACCAAACCATCTCAACCTGTTTCTCTTCACAGCATCCATCACAGGCTCTATTCCCATCATCTTTCGCAATTCATCATTTGTCTTCCTCTCTCTCAACGATACTCCACACATCCACCGAACCAGTCGCATTTCCACCCTTTCCAGCCTTCGTTGCTGCTCTACGTTCATTACCCATGTCTCACTCCCATAAATCATAACACTTCTCACACATGCAGCATACACCTTTCCCTTCAGCCTCAACGACTCCCCTCCTCGTCAGCATGCCACTCAGTTCCCGAAACTTCTTCCAAGCACATCTCACTCTATCAACCGTTGCAGAGTCTGATCCACCTTCTCCATTCAGCATGTCTCCGAGGTAGCAAAATGTTTTCACACCTTTCAGCTTCTTGCCGTCTCCAAGATCCAACTCAACATTTCCTCCATCTGGAGCTCCCTCTGTGCACACCTTACATTTGAATGTAGCTGCCACACTGGTTAATGACCCTCTCAAACCACTACATTTTTGATGAACCCACTCAGCGCACATTGTACATTGAATGAGTTCACTCCGACACCCTTCCTGCACACAGCACATGGCCACTTCACAGTTCTTTCCACCTCACCACATGCTTTATAAAGAGAAAAGCTGAATTTATTATAAAGCTGACTATACAGAGAAAAGTGATGCCACAAAGATGGCATATCCCATACTAGGAAGTTGCATGACTTCCCCAAGGTCAGTGGCTTGGTTTGTTTGAAGTCAAATCTGGTATTAGTTTCCTGTTTTACTCTGCATGCTTGCGCGTGATTTGTGTGGCAGCTACTCGACGAGCCTTATACCACGTAGGGTAAAAACTATAACAATAATAATTTTAAAACATCAGTATGATCAGCACAAGAAACAACCAATGTTGAGGAGAGAACTTGCAGTTTAACTGAAATGTATGCAAGATTTTATTGCCAGAAGAATTCCATTGGGGATATTTGATCGTATATGCTCCTTTACCTATTATCAGTTCTGTACAAAACGTGCGCCTTGTGTTTAATACATAAAACATGTTATCTTATGGCCAAATGAAAAGCACAAGTCAAATTTTATTGCTGGAAGAATTCCATCGGGGATATTTGATCGTATATGCTCCTTTACCTTGCTCCAAAAAGAGGACCATGGTGCCCAAAAAGGGCCAACCCCCTGCCATGCGGGGAAAATGGCCTCTAAAGGTCGTTCATGCTCCTTTACCTATTATATGTACAAAACGTGCGCCTTGTGTTTAATACATAAAACATGTTACCTTATGGCGAAATGATAAACAAGTCAAACTAGAACAGCACTTGGTAGAGAGTATTACCTCCACCAGACTGAACAGTTTACAATTTGTATCCCACTAATAGGCCGGATCTGCATCCGAACCTGAACCAAAATCTAATCACGTCTAACCTGTTACACACCCAACATAGAAAACCAAGATTCCTCCAAATCCGTCTACAACGTTTTGAGATATCATGCTGTATATCGGTTTTAGCCCCATCACTCAATGATGCCTGGTGTTGGCTTAGTGGTCAGGGTGCTGGCTTGGGATCCTAGGATCCTGGGTTCGAATCCCGGTCGATCGCTGAATTAACCCCAGGGGGGTTGACTCAGCCTGTCAACCTTCCGAGGTCGGCAAATTGAGTACCAGCTTGCTGGGATGAATGATCCCGGTGTGTACCCCGGTTTAGAATAGGTACACCGTATCCCTGCGCATCGTAATAGGCGACCAAGGGTTGGCGTCAGGAAGGGCATCCGGCCATAAAAACATTGCCTCAAACAGGGAACCATGATTGTCATGGGGCCCGCAAGGCCAACTCCCGCTTTAGCGGGGAAAAATGGCCTCAAAACGATCATTCATATTCATTCATACTCAATGGTGAAGAAGCACTTTAAATTCGAGGATCAGGATCCGGATCTTCACCAAAATCAAATCATTTTGTCCTCGTCATACACCCAACCTGTCCACCAAATTTCATCAGAATTCATCAACAACCTTTCGAGATATTCTGCTCAACCAACAGACAAACAAACAGATAGGGGTGAAAAATAACTTCTGTCCACCTTCAGCAGCAGGGGTAAATATTTCATTGATACTTCAAAGTTACTATCCAAACCACATCCCACTGCATATCCAAGATAAATAAACAAGAAATATGTCGTGCATAGCACGATACTTGCGAAATCCCTAAAATAAGTTGTTAGCCTATGATGACCTCAAAAATAATTGGTGGTTGAATTCAGTGACCTGGTATGCAAGTCCTCTTAAAATTTCAAGTCAATCAGATGGAAATTGAGGATTTTAGAAATATAGCCTATGTTGACCTTTTGGCCGATGTTGACTTATTGACCTTTTAACCCAAAAAACAATAGGCTTCTTGCTTATGACCAACTCTACCATTTGGTGAAGTTTCGTGAAGATCGGTTGAAAATTGTGACCTGTAGGCGAATGACATACAGCCAGACAGAATAACGCACAAGACCAACCAATATACTTGAAAAATCTTCGATTTTCGCAAGTAACAAATACATAAAAGAAAATAAGTAAACCAATAAACAACATAAAAGCCGATTACTTTCTCCTTCTAAATGATAGTTATTTTGGGGACAGATAATTTTTGCACCCTGAACAATTCGATACTCACATTAAAATAATTAATCAAAGAATTTGGACAAAATAACAACAAAAACAGGATCTAGATCTTTTTATTTTTTTGCAAGTTTGTGAACAAAATATGTAAGGCCTGGCAGGACAGAGAATACGTACGCACACACACTCTCCTCTGTCCTCTCGAGCCTGGATTTGAATCTCGGCCCAGCTATAAACTACCACCACGGTGTCTCCTATGAAGGGTGAGGCATCAATGTGTGTGCCATCCATCGGAAGGAAGTTTAGCCAGAGGACCTGTCTGCCAGCACTGTTTGGTGGATGTTAAAGATCCCACGGTGTAATTTGTGAAGAGTCGAGACATTATCAATGGCACCCTGTCAAAATTACGCATTCCTGCCACTTTCAGTCATACATCAGGCATGGGCAGCAGGTTTGTGAAAGACTTGGTCCAATGACGTTCCCTGGATGGCCCCACAAGGACTTGGGAATAAATGAGGCAGTTAAAGAAGCAGTAGCCAAAATCTATGTCACAAACTGTTCATCTTGATAAGCGACTAAATGATTAAACTTTATTGTATGAATAGTGTATGGTGTAACAGTCCACTCCGAGTCTGGGAGGTCAGTGGTTCAAACCCCGGCCGAGTCGTACTAAAGATAAAATGGTACGTGCTGCTTCCTTGCTTGACATTCCACATTTAAGAGGACAAGAGCACGGACAATCCCCTCCAGTTGGCATCCATATGGGAAGGAGGAAATGCCTCCTTAGGAAATGCCCAGCTGAGTGTGGTGCAAAAGGCAACTCCATTGTTGTGGCATCAATGGTACCCAGAGTGCCCCGGGAAGTGACGGCACTTCCCCCAAGCTCAGTGGCTGGTTGTCTTGTCTAACAGTCCTGTGTTGTGTCTCATGTCTTTGTTTGTATGTCCATGTGTGTGCGGCAGCAGGTCCACCATAAGTCTTAGATCATGTAAAAATTATAGATTTCAAAAAACCATGAATACACGACTTGCCAGTAACCAATAAAAAAGCACGGCAAATGTGCAGATCAACTCCAGCTTAAATATAATCCAACTAGTATAAAGCCCGTCAAAAATGACGGGTTGGAACAGTTTGACGGTACACCGAAGTCTGGGCCTACTGTCAGGGGTGCTTATATCATCTTTATTTGTTAGACATCATACAAACTTAAATGAACACTCGTTTTACTCTGCGCAGATTGCACATCACGTGCAAAAAATTTCACCTCCCTGTGCCTTGTATTTATTGTGATTTAAAAAAATACCGCTTCTGTACACCGACCTTGAGGCTCAGTTTGCAAACCACCGTCTACAATTCCAATGTAAGAGACATAATTACTCTTCTTTTGGGTCTTCAGAGTCCTTGGGGTCTTTTGTGTCCTTGGGGTCTTTTGTGTCCTCGGGGTCATTTGGGTCCTTGGGGCCTTCAGCGTCTTTTGTGTCTGTTGGGCTCTTCTGGTTCATCGGTGTCTTTTGGGTCATTTGAGTCTTTTGGGTCATTTGGGTCATTTGGGTCCTCTAGGTCTTTTGTCATTCGAGTATTTTGGGTCCTCGATCTGGATCTTTGGGGTATTTAAGGGTCTTCGGGGTATTTTGTGTCTTAGCGGTAATTTTGGGTCCACTGTGTCCTCAGGGTATTTAAGGGGCTCTAGGGTCTTTTCGGTCTTCGGAGTTTTTTGGGTCTTCTTGATATTCAAGGGTCTTTTGGGTATTTTGGGTCTCCTTGATCCTTTCAGTAACCAGGCTCATTTGGGTCTTCAGGGTCTTTTCGATCTTTTCGGTCTTCTGGGTATTTAAAGGTCTTTGGGTATTTTGGGTCTTTAACAGTCTTTAGAATCTTTTGGGTGTTCAGGGTCTTTGTGGTCTTTAAGGTCTTGGAGTCTTTTGGGTATTTGGAGTATTTATGGGTCTTTGGGGAATTTGGGGTTTTTGTGGTCTTTTGGATCTTTAAGGGTCTTTGTGTCTTTGGGGTATTTTGGGTTTTCATGGACTTGTCAGTCTTTTAAGTCCTCTGGGTCATTTGGGTCCTTGGGGTCTTCAGGGTCTTCAGGGTCTTTCAGTAACTTCAGGGTCTTTTGGATATTTTGGGTCTTCAGGGTCTTTTAGGTCTTTGGGATATTTAAGGGTCTTTGGGGTGTTTAAGGGTCTTTGTGGCATTTATGGGTCTTCAGGGTCTTTAGAGTCTTTGTGTTATTTTGGGACTTTAAGGATCTTGTGGCCTTTTGGGCGTTTTGGGGTCTTTGGAGTATTTTGGATCTTTAACAGTCTTCAGTGTCTTCGGGGTATTTTGGGTGTTTGGGGCCCATTGGGTCTTCAGGGTCTTCTGGGCCCTTGGGGTATTTTGGGTCCTCTGGGTCATTTGGGTCCTCGGGATTGTTTGGGTCTTTTGGATCCTCAGGGTATTTTGGGTCTTCAGGGTCTTTTGAGTTTTCTGGGTATTTTGGGTGTTTGGGGTCCATTGGCTCTTCAGGGTCTTTTCAGTCTTTTGGGTCTTTAACAGTCTTCAGGGTGTTTTGGGTCTTCAGGGTATTTTGGGTGTTTTGGGTCCATTGGGTCTTCAGGGTCTTTTGGGTCTCCAGGGTCTTTTGGATCTTCAGAGTCCTTGGGGTCTTCATCAGTCTACAGGGTATTTGGGGTCCATTGGGTCCTCAGTCTTGTCGGTCTTTTAACCGGATGACACACAGTCGTGTTCAACGATTGCCCTTAACCCCGCCCTCCGAGCCCCCCCCCCCACTCGGGTCGAGCCCCCCCCCCCCCCACCCCCGAGCCCCCCATCCCTCCTAAAGCACTACTCAAAGCCTTTAAAACCTAGCCTTATGAAGGGGGACAGACAAACACAAACACACACACACACACACACACACACACACACACACACACACACACACACACACACACACACACGTATATGGTAGATGACAAAGAAGAAGCAATTAACCTCCAGAACGACTCCTCACACGAGTTCTCAACTTAATTTGGAGCCTGGCTTCCGAGAACAGCATGGATCAATATTTCCATGCTCATCAAAATTCTAATTCATTCTTTTTTTTCCTACAACCAATGCACTTCTCCTCACCTCAAATTCACGTACTGCGGCGGCAAAGCTTGGGGAACGTCTGCAGCTGTCGTCGAGCAAGGCCAAATTGCGGTCAAATTCCCGTATGTACGCAGAGTACATCTTGAGGTACGGCCCTTTCCGCAAAATCACGTCTGAAATCTTTGGTTCATCTCCCCTGCATACATTTGAAATGCATGAGACAATTACACTTTTACATGGTTATAGATACTCACGGGGAAAAGAAAAAACACAGGAACAGAAATATTCATAAAAAATGAAAATAAGAACAACAAATAATTGCACCAATACAGGAGAAAGGTGATTAAAGTTTCGAGCTCAAATATATTCGCTCACCAGCAGGAAAGTCTTTCTTCCAGGTCTCTCAGTAGATCTTGGTTCAGTTTGTATAACTGTGGCAGGTAAAATAAAATCTGGTTGAGGGTCCTCTCATCAATAATGGGTCTGCCCAATGTCTGGTTCGCCTTGTCCACAGCATCGCGGAAGTCCTGCGGCAGACGGGTCATCAACTGCATGAACGGTGCAGTGGGATCATAAAAAGCCATATGAAAACCTCTTATGAAGACCTCTTATGAAGACCTCTTATGAAGACCTCTTATGAAGACCTCTTTTGAAGACCTCTTTTGAAGACCTCTCATGAAAACCTCTCATGAAAACCTCTCATGAAGACCTCTCATGAAGACCTCTCATGAAGACCTCTCATGAAGACCTCTCATGAAGACCTCTCATTAAGACCTCTCATGAAGACCTCTCATGAAGACCTCTCATGAAGACCTCTCATGAAGACCTCTCATGAGGACCTCTCATGAGGACCTCTCATGAGGACCTCTCATGAAGACCTCTCATGAGGACCTCTCATGAAGACCTCTCATGAAGACCTCTCATGAAGACCTCTCATGAAGACCTCTCATGAAGACCTCTCATGAAGACCTCTCATGAAGACCTCTTATGAAGAACTCTTATGAAGACCTCTTATGAAGACCTCTTATGAAGACCTCTTATGAAGCACTTCCTTCACACTTTTGTTTGTATCCGAAACCGTACTGAGCAATGTGGTGGACCTTTGTAGTCACCCATAAACCGAGCTAGTCATATCAAACACTCCAATCGAGTGTAATTCCGCTTCATACTATCCCACATCCCTTTAAAATAACTAGGAAGAGGAAGGCTGGCAGAAATAAGCCAAGTGGCAGCCAATTTGTGAGTAACAGCCGGCAGCAAAGGTCTCGAGGGGTCCGGCTTGATAAGATCACACGCACAGCTGGAATCAAGAATCGGCCTAATGAGTGTTGCATTTGGCCCTCAGTGCCCCCTGCTAGCGACTTCCTGCACATGATGCTGCCAGAGCCAACATCCGGACATGTGAGAACACGCGTGTTTGTGTGCGACACCCGGCTCCAACGGATTCAGTTCATGGGATCAAAGCAAACCCGGGGATTCTGTAAAGAACACTTGCGGCACACAAAACCGAGGCCCAAATGTGCTTGCTTACAAAAAGACTGGTTATTTATACGACTAGACGTCCATCAAGTTCAACAAAACCCGGCCACTGGAACAGCAAATCCAAAGAAGATTCAATCTTTAGGGATGAAAAAAACGTCCAATCGCAAATGTTTTGATCATTTTCCTTTTCACGTTGAAATATTGTGTTTTAATCAACGATTGCAGAACAGTGACTGTTGAAAGAGACTCACAACATGAAGAAGCTTCAGCACGTCGACAAATCTGAAACACAAACCAAACACCACTTATTAGTTGCAAGTAAACTTTGACCCCAAACAGTAATAGTGTAGCAGCATAGCAAACCTGTTGTGCATTTTGTGATACGAGCACCAAATTTGGCACAAATGTACATTAATATGTTGCGAACATTGTGTGGTCAGCAATGAAGACGAGAGTCTGAATTACATGTATGCAAAAGACCTTGTGAACCAGTGAAGCAAATACATGGGTAAGCATGAATTAAATCTAGGGCATGATATAATTTCCATGATGTTTACCTCTACACTCAATGGTGGAAGGAGGTAATGTTTTGATCCCAGCTTGTCTGTATGTCTGTTTGTCTGTTAGTCCACAAAATTCCAGACAAAGCTTGTAGTAGTGGTAGTTGTAGTGGTAGTGGTGATAACAGAAATTGTTATATAGAACTGAGCTTATATTATTATTATATGCAGAAAATAACTTCATTTCTATATGCCCTGCAGTGGACAGGTTAATTGGTTTATGCACTGAAGGGGTCACCCTGGTGTGCACTGCTGTGTTCTGCCTCACTGAGTTGTTCAGGTATGATGTACTCAGCACAAGCTTCCGGTCGGCCCGGAGGTGGGGGTGCGGGGCCTGTCACGGAACGTCAAAACAAACGGCCTGCCGGGGCCGCCCAAAAGTCGGGCGTGAGGGGCGCGTCCACTAATGGAACGCCTCTCGCTTCCCAGATCGAGGGCCACGTGGTCAGGAGAACCTCGTCCCTTCCGGTCACACTTTGCCTATCGGCCGGCCTCGAAGACCGAAATTGTGACGGTGTCACCCGAAAAATTTGAAATTACGGAATTTGAAAAAATCTGAAAAAAAAAATTACGGAATTTCAAGTGGCCCAATATCTGAAAATGTTCGCAACATATTAATGTACATTTGTGCAAAATTTGGTGCTTGTATCACAAAATGCACAATTCTTTTGAATATTTGGGCTAAGCCGCCCCACTATAATGACATGTTTCAAGCCACGGGTGTGGAAAGGGCAAACTCACACTTTCTCGGACGTCATGATCTCGTGAGCGATGCAATGAAGTTTCTTACTGTTTGTGACTTCATCCTGAAAAGAAAATGTATCGACTTTTGTACACAATTGAAAATTAGTCAGGTAGCTGTTGAAAAGCAAGATGGCATAGAATATAGATTAATATACACCGTTTGCACAAGCCCTTCAAGAGCCAAGCACAAAGGTAGTTTAGTCAGAACCATGAGGTCGATGAATCAGAGTTCTTCTTTGGTTTGTTTGATTAATTATGAGTGATTAAAATTCGTATTAACTACAGAATTAATGGCCATGATGGAGGAAAAGGGCCTGAGGACAGTAGGAGGGCAAGTGGCTGAGGAAGGGAGACAATGGTAAGTGAGGAGGGGAGAAGGCAGGCGTGGAGGAGGGGAGAAGGCAGGCGTGGAGGAGGGGCGAAGGCAGGCGTGGAGGAGGGGCGAAGGCAGGCGTGGAGGAGGGGCGAAGGCAGGCGTGGAGGAGGGGCGAAGGCAGGCGTGGAGGAGGGGCGAAGGCAGGCGTGGAGGAGGGGCGAAGGCAGGCGTGGAGGAGGGGCGAAGGCAGGCGTGGAGGAGGGGCGAAGGCAGGCGTGGAGGAGGGGCGAAGGCAGGCGTGGAGGAGGGGCGAAGGCAGGCGTGGAGGAGGGGCGAAGGCAGGCGTGGAGGAGGGGCAAAGGCAGGCCTGGAGGAGGGGAGAAGGTAGGTGGGGAGAATGGGAGAAGGCAAGTGGGGAGAAGGGGAGAAGGCATGTGGGGAGAAGGGGAGAAGGCAGGCGTGGAGAAACGTCCTCAATCCCAGTTTCCTGCTCTATATGTTTTCCAAAATGTGGTCTTTTGGAAATGAACTGTAATGAAATGCAGGCAGTATTCATGCTATACGTTTTTATTGTCAGTCACAATGTCTTTAGCCTAATGGATATGGTAAATGGCAATTGTTTTATCATATTCTGCCAGAAAACAACAAGCAGATCAAAGCGATAATCAAATGACCATTTAGATATACTTTTTTTTTTAATACTGTACTGTGGCGGACACAAGGGACACGAATTCAGCGCACCAGCAGGTGGCGCGAACGTCCAGGCGGGGAACTGGAATGCATGCCCCGCCTATCGACCACGCCCGGGGACTAAGCGTGGCCTCGGGATATATATGCGGGCTCTAAGCTCGGACCCGCTCAGTGCTGCAGGACGAGCTTTGGAATAGAGACTCTTTGTTGTAACAAACGCGTTGTGGCCTACCTCTTTGGCATTCGAGTTGTGTGTGCGCAGCACCACACTACACTGGTGACCCCGATTGGTTCAGCCGTTGCTAACCACCAAACGCGCCATGGCCACCAAAGCCGTCGCAGTTAAACTCCCCGAGTTTTGGGAGGCACAAGCCGACATTTGGTTCGTCCAGGCCGAAGCTCAATTTCAGCTCTGAGGCATAACGGCGGACGAGACCCGGTACGACCACGTGGTCTCCGCCCTCGGGCCCGGCACTGCCGCCCGAGTCGTGTCCATCCTTCGGCGCCCGCCGGGCGACAACAAGTACGAGGCGCTCAAACGTCTCCTGCTCGCCACGTTCGGGCTCACGGAGATCGAACGGGCCGACCGCCTCCTGGACCTTCCCGACCTCGGCGACACACGACCATCCGTGCAGATGGATTTTATGCCGTCGCTGCTTGGTGACCAACCACCGGATTTCTTATTCCGGGGGCTGTTCCTACGCCAGCTACCCGCACAGGTACGCCTCGCGCTGGCCGGTTCCAAGATAAAGGAACCCCGCGCTCTGGCCGTAGAGGCCGACATGTTTTTTGCGGCTTGCGACACGCGGTCGGGGTTACGGTGCTGCCCTCGTGGATCCCGGGGCAGTGGCTACAGCGCCTTCGGCTTCCCTCGTGGCCGCTGCTGCGCCCCGCCCACTACCGCCGCCGCCAACACTATGGCCGCCGCCAACACTACGGGCGCCGCGGCCGCGGCCGCAAACCTGGTGCTACTACCACACCAGGTTCGGCCGCAAGGCTAAAACGTGTCGCCCGCCGTGCTCTTTTGACAGGTCGGGAAACGACCAGGCCGGCGCTCATTAGCGGCCCTGAGCGTCAGCCATTCCGGCAGCCTCCTGTTCATCACGGACACCTTGTCCGGGTGCCGTTTTCTTTGTGACACAGGAGCGCAGGTGAGCGTCCTCCCCACCTCCACGTCCGACAAGCAAACCACGGGCCGGGGCCCCGCTTTGCTTGCCGCCAACGGTACACCCATCCGCACATTTGGGAAGCGTTGCCTCTCCCTGCGGTTCGGAGGGCAGCGCTTTCAATGGTCGTTCGTGACCGCCAGCGTGCCAATGGCACTGCTCGGTGCAGATTTCCTATGTGCGAATGGGCTGTTGGTCGACGTGAAGCGCAGACGGCTCGTCCAGGCCGAAACCTTCAGCTCGCTCGCTTGTTCGCTGAGCGGCTCGTTGAGCGGCTCACTGAGCGGCTCACCGAGCGGCTCACCGAGCGGCTTGCCAAGCGGCTTGCTGGAGGGTTCCGTCCCGGCGAGTTTAGTTTGCACGCTTCCGGCAGCGGACGGCTTTACCCGCCTCCTCGCCAGTTTCCCGGCCCTCACATGGCCCACCTTCTCAGCGGTGGCCGTTAAACACGGGGTGGAGCACCATATCCCCACGGTCGGGCCGCCGGTCTATGCCCGGGCATGCCGACTCGAGCCCACGAAGCTCGCGGTGGCAAAAGCGGCGTTCGCCACGCTGGAGCGGCTGGGGATCGTACGGCGCTCCAACAGCGCTTGGGCTTCCCCTCTGCACATTGTGCCGAAGCCCGGTGGAGGATGGCGGCCGTGCGGGGACTACCGCCGGCTCAATGATGCCACCACCCCCGACCGCTACCCGGTCCTGCACATCCAGGACTTTTCTGCCCGGTTGGCAAACACGACCGTGTTTTCCAAGGTGGACCTCATCCGGGGCTACCACCAGGTCCCCGTCCAACCGGACGACGTCCCGAAGACGGCCGTCATTACCCCTTTCGGCCTCTTCGAGTTCCCTAGGATGCCTTTCGGGTTGAAGAATGCGGCCCAGGCGTTCCAACGGCTTATGGACAGCGTCTTGCGCGACTTAACTTTCCTGTTTGTCTACCTGGACAACATCCTGGCCGCGAGCGCGTCCCGGGAGGAGCACCTGCTCCACCTCCGCACGCTCTTCGAACGTCTGGGCCAGCATGGCCTCATCATCAACCCCGCCAAGTGCCGTTTCGGCATCGCCACCATCGACTTCTTGGGGCACCGCATCACCAGGCACGGGGCCGTCCCTTTACCGGCCAAGGTGGAGGCGGTCAGGGATTTCCCGTGGCCCCGCACGATCAAGGGGCTCCAGGAGTTCCTGGGCATGGTAAATTTTTACCACCGCTTCGTGCCCAACGTCACCCAGCAACTCCGCCCTTGCACGAGGCCCTCCGGGGCAAGCCGGGCAAAGGTGACATCGCCTGGTCGGCGCCGATGACCGCGGCGTTTTGCGGGCGCAATGCTGGCCCTGGCCGACGCCACCATGCTGGCGCACCCGGCGCCCGATGCACCGATCGCCCTCACCACCGACGCATCGGACGACGCAGTGGGCGCGGTGCACGAGCAGTGGGTGCGTGGTGCTTGGCAACCGCTGGCGTTTTTTAGCCGGCAGCTTCGCCCGCATGAACGCCGCTATAGCACCTTTGACCGCGAGCTGCTCGGGCTCCACCTGGCGGTCCGACACTTCCGCCATCAGCTGGAGGGCCGCCCGTTCATGGCTTTCGTCGACCACAAGCCCCTTGTGTTCGCGATGGCCAAGGTCGCCGAGCCATGGTTGGCACGGCAGCAGCGTCACCTCTCTGCCGTGTCCGAGTACACGACGGACATCCGTCATGTGGCGGGTAAGGACAACCCGGTGGCGGATTGCCTTTCCCGGTCCATCGTGCTCGCGGTCCACCTCGGGGTCGACTATGCCCGGATGGCGGAGGACCAGACCGCCGACCCCGGTGTCCAGGCCTTGCGGACCACCGTCACGGGCCTCCGCGTCACCGAGGTGCCGTTCGATGCCGCGGGCGTGGCCCTCCTATGCGACGTCTCCCTCGGCCGGCCTCGCCCAATCGTGCCCGCTGGCTGGCGGCGCCCAGTTTTCGACGCCATCCACGGCCTGTCCCACCCGGGCATGAAGGCATCCCAGAAGCTCGTTGGGGCGAAGTTCGTCTGGCACGGTCTCCGGAAGGACGTCCGCGACTGGGCCAGGACGTGCCTCGCGTGCCAGCGCGCAAAGGTCCACCGCCACACCAAGGCCCCGTTGGCGGCGCCCGAGCATCGGTTCGACCATGTGCACGTCGACTTGGTGGGACCTCTGCCCCCCTCGCAGGGGTTCACCCACCTCCTCACCATGGTGGACCACACCACACGGTGGCCGGAGGCCGTCCCATTGGCGGCGACGTCTGCAGCTGATGTGGCGCAGGCCTTCATCGCCACTTGGGTTGCCCGGTTTGGTGCCCCCCTCGGACATCTCGTCCGACCGCGGCCCCCAGTTCACCTCGGAGCTCTGGGCCGCGGTGGCGCAAGGGCTCGGGGTGACACTGCACCGCACCACAGCCTACCACCCCCAGGCCAATGGCCTGTGCAAGCGCTTTCATCGCTCAATGAAGGCCGCACTCCAGGCCAGCCTCCGCGACGGCGGCTGGGTCGACAGACTCCCCTGGGTCCTGCTGGGCCTCAGGACGGCGCCCAAGGACGACCTGCGCGCGTCCTCGGCGGAGCTTGTCTTTGGGCAACCACTGCGGGTACCGGGTGAATTTATCCCCGACTCCACGGCTCCTTGGTCCGCGGCGCAAAAGCGCTCCGCCCTTCAGGAGACCGCCCGGAGGTTCGCCCCGGTGCCGACGGCACACCACGGTTGCCCGCCTTCCAGCTTCGCACGGCGAAGTACCTCTTCGTCCGGCACGACGCCCACCGGGCACCGCTACGGCCCCCGTACGACGGGCCCTTTCACGTGCTAGAGACCGGGGACAAATATTTCACCATCGACATCGGCGGTGCCCGGGATCGCATCTCCGTGGACCGCCTCAAGCCGGCCCACCTCGATCCGGACCACCCCCCGCAAGCAGCTCTGCCTCCGCGTCGAGGCCACCCCCCGGCGGTCGGACTCCCGGCACCCCCCAGCCCCGCCACCCATCGCCAGGGGGCGTTTCGGCCGGGTCATCCGGCTTCCCCGCAAACTCACCCTTCAGGTGCGCGGGAATTCTGGGGGGACGCGTGTGGCGGACACAAGGGACACTAATTCAGCGCACCAGCAGGTGGCGCGAACGTCCAGGCGGGGAACTGGAATGCATGCCCCGCCTATCGACCGATCGGCCACGCCCGGGGACTAGGCGTGGCCTCGGGATATATATGCGGGCTCAAAGCTCGGGCCCGCTCAGTGCTGCAGTACGAGCTTTGGAATAAAGACTCTTTGTTGTAACAAACGCGTTGTGGCCTACCTCTTTGGCATTCGAGTTGTGTGTGCGCAGCACCACACTGAAGTACGAACATTGAGTGATTTGAGTGCCACATGCTCGTGTATATGACAATGCAAGATGTTTCACCTCTTCAATGCCAAGGTATGTCGGACATGATGATGCAGAGATGGGGCGCTGATGTTTGAGACGTCTAATCTGGATTTGGTTCCTGACCTGGTTATAAAGTGTCGGATGTCGGATCACAAAGTGTAATGTTCCTTGTGTTGACATTAACTGGGAAGCCGTTCACTGCCATTCGTCGGTAGGTGCTAAAGATCTCACAACGTCTTTCGATGAAGAGTAGATTAGTTATTTATTACCAGCGCAACTTGAACAAAACCCAAATCCCTTCCCTTCCAACTTAACGATCCAACATTTTGGAATTATCTTGTTAATTAAGACTTACTCCGCCTGTAAATATGTGATATGATGTTTGTCAAAAGCTTATGTTTCAAAGTCAAATAAGACAGCCATTGAAGGATCCTTGTGAAACAAAATAATTTTCTTTAAGGGTTTTTTGACAGAGATTCTCATCAAACGACTGGTCTTGTGAGATTGCTTGAGAAGCTTAAGCTGGCTTGCTGCACAAGGTAACAATCCAGTTAACCTCTCTGTTGACCAAAGGCGTCCTCCATGATGCATTGCCGAGAAAGTCCAGCATATGACCACATGCTTGACGAGAGAGGTGAAACATTCCTTGCCATTTTGCCTGTTACATTCCCAATTGTATGCATCATCAATAAAGAGGATTTAAACTTTGTGTAATTGTTCTTCCTCTTATTTTAATATCAATACCACTAAATTAGTGGAACGGAGCATTCATCAAAAAGCAAAGATAAAACCATCATAGGCATGTAATCGTACCTGCTTCCCATGTCCGTGCTCTGGATCTCCAAACCTCCCGGTATCTTCACCTTCCCTCTCTTCAACATCATCATCATCACCATCATCATCATCATCATCTTCCTCAGAGCTATTCATTCCTCCATCTTCAGTCATAATCCTACAGGGAAGAGTAGCCGACTTGCTGACGTGCCTTTGGCCAGAAACGAGGCAAGAGAGTTAACGCACACCTCACTCTTCGTATCCGTTGACTGTTACTGCTATTTCTGGTGGCAACTGGCAGAGACGATTAGCAGATGGCTAACCTGGCGGAATACCAGAACAGCCAGGATAACCTGCCAAAAAGAGGGATAACCCTCGATATACCATGTAAATGTCTGGACTGGGAAACAAAGTCGTGCATTTCAACATTGGACATAACCATTGTAACCATTATATGGACATCTACCCACTCTGCTGTAACTATTACCATTGATGTCAACCATAAAATTCGTGTATGCACAAACTCTAAGCCTTTGGGTGTGAATGATAGACGGACACAGGTTCTGTGGGATGAAGCACGGCAACCATCTTAGCACGCAGTGAAGTCAGGAAGCCATCGCTCATGTAAACTTGCACAACCTGAAACATAATGTACTAGGACGGCACTCAGTAGAGCGCATACCTCCGCCAGGCTGAACATTTTATGTTTTGTATCCCAATGATAGGCCAGATCTGGATTCGGACCTGAACCAAAATCTAATCGGCTTCTTCTTGTCACACACCCAACCTCTCCACCAGGTTTCGTCCAAGTCCGTCCATACCTTTTTGAGATATCGTGCTGTGTATCGGTTTTAGCCCCATTACTCAATGGTGAAGAATCACTTGAAGAATTAAATAATTCTCGTATCAAATCCATATCAAATCTTCACCAAAATCTAATATATTCGTCCTTGTTTCACACACAACCGGTCCACCAGGTTTCATCCAAATCCGTCCACAACTTTTTGAGATATCCTGCTATGTATCGTTTTTGGCCATATCTCTGAATGGTGAAGAATCACTTTAAAAATTCTACTAGCCAGATCCGAATCCGGATCTTCACCAAAATCGAATCATTTCATCCTCGTCAGATACGCTACATCTCTGCCAAATTTCGTCAAAATTCGTCCACAAACTTTTTGAGATATTTTGTTCACAGACAATGGACAGACAAACAGACAGGGTGAAAACATAACCTCCATCCACCTTTGGTGGCAGAGATAATGAAATCGTCACAATGCCGGGCTACGCAAGTACAATGTGCACCAATCGTCAAGATCAGGTAACTGGTGGGACCTTTCCCGCACATGTTTTGTTGTATTTATGGTTCATGCATATCATCTTCTCCCATGCATAAATATTCTTTTTTTTTCTTCGAAAAATATTCCAGAACATGTCGAAGCCACAACCCATTTGTGGCAAGATTATTCATGCAATGAAGTTCCTGATACCCCGCCATGTAAGAAGAATCGTTTGAACTGCATGTTTAATCCTGCATTGTGATAAGCCAAATAGACAAAAACCCAAGGGCTCTTCTGGACAGAAAACCTAATTTTTAACCAAAAAAAGTTCAGACAAGGCTTGTTTTACAAATAGACAAAAACCTGAGGGCTCTTCTGGACAGAAAACCTAATTTTTCACCAAAAAAAAGTTCAGACAAGGCTTCTTTTACAAATAGACAAAATCCCGAGGCTCTTCTGGACAGAAAACCTAATTTTTAACCAAAAAAGTTCAGACAAGGCTTCTTTTACAAATAGACAAAAACCCGAGGGCTCTTCTGGACAGAAAACCTAATTTTTAACCAAAAAAGTTCAGACAAGGCTTCTTTTACAAATAGACAAAAACCCGAGGGCTCTTCTGGACAGAAAACCTAATTTTTAACCAAAAAAGTTCAGACAAGGCTTCTTTAACTGATGCTAACTGATGCACAGAATCATTCCATAGATCCTCGATCTTCCACTTTGGCATTCGTCTGTTTGCATTTGGTGATGTCGTTTGCATATATTTGTCACAAGGCAGGGCCAAATGCACCACCTTGGGGAATGCAGCCTCAGTTGCGAGAGGTGTGCGAGTTCCATTGAAAGCCGGATACGAAGGTGGACTTTATGCAATGCGAGCATGGCAAGCAGAGATGGATGCCAGAACGTGTTGAAAGACAAATATATACTGTATTAAGAGATGGCACTGAGGTCTTTCATGACACTTGCAACCTCCACCGCAGCCGAGAGAGGAATAGCACTATATCAAAAGTTGAATGACGAGGCCAGAATTCAAACTGATGATCAGAGATCAGGCTGATGACAAAAGAAGACGAGACCGTCAGCTTAAATTATTTTGTTTATAAATGGAAGTAAGCATACTAGTCTGTAGTAAGGGGAGGGTGGATCTACTTTTGCACTGTTATTGTGGATGGGAGTGATGATGTTGGTTGTCTACAAGGAAGTCAGGAGGTGGCCAAAGGAGAATGAAAGACTGAAAAGTGCAAAGAAGCAAGAGCAGCAGAGCTGGATTTGAGAACATGAGCATTGATGCCACCTGGGCCTGTTGCCTAAGCAGTGTTGAGGCTATACATAATTTTCTTTACCTTCTCAGTTGAGAAGTACATGGTCCTGTGTTAAGTGGCCATGAGGGAGTCACATTGTAACAGAGATTTGAGACAATCTGCACACATCGAGTTGAGACATATTTGCTATATCTCAAGCAGTCAAACGTGATGCCGTTCAAGGTGGCCAAGGGGACGGGGAAGCATACACGAGGGAGGGTTTACGAGTAACAAGGCACCATGACAACTTTGAGGAAGGAGACTGGTTGGAGAATTCCGCCTCGAGATTTACAAGATTATGTTTCCTGGCTTGCCGAAAGATGGACCCACACTTGCTGTAAGCCGTACGGAAAGAACTGAGTTTACTCTCGGTTTGGCTAGTGCTCGGCATGTTGAGAAAGCAATCTCGGACTACAACAGCCGTATCACAGGAATAAGTGTACCAGGACTGAAAAGATGAATAAGGTATCCACAAATGGGATGGGACAAACTTTCACATAAGAGAAAACAGGATTTTGTGAAAGTATTTACCAGTATAATCAATATCAGATCTATGGAGATGGGTGCACCATCATTTTGTAAGAGGGACAATTACAATCCCTGCCAGTTGCCCTGTACGATCAGCCATACTCTGAAGAGTTGAGGTTGTTCTCTCGATAGCCAGAGCGATATGAGCTTTGCAAAGAACCTCATCGCTGTCAACCCAAACCTGCTTGAAGGATTGAGAATATTTCATAACCGTGGTCCAGGAGCCTCAGGTTTGACCTATGAATGAATATACAGCAGTTGCAGGAGGGGTGCATGGAGAGGGGGAAGAAGTTGTTGCAGCGTTTCTGTGGGAGTTGTGTGCAGATTATCTGGTGTTGATTGCGGAGAGTATGGATGGATTGAAGGAGAAGATGAACAAGTGGAGGGGATGTATGGAGACAAAAGGTCTGAGGGTGAATGTCGGAGGGACGAGTGTGATGGCAAGTGGTGGAGCATGTAGTGAGGTGGAAAGAACTGGGAAGTGGCCGTGTGCTGTGCACGGGAAGGGTGTCGGAGTGAACTACATTCAATGTACAATATGTGCTGGGTGGGTTCATCAAAGGTGTGGTGGTCTGAGAGGGTCATTAACCAGTGTGGCAGCTACATTCAGGTGTAGGGTGTGCACGGAGGAAGCTGCAGATGGAGGAAATGTTGGGTTGTTTCTTGGATACGGCGTGGGGCTGGAAGGTGTGAAGACATTTTGCTGCCTGGGCGAACATACTGGGTGGAGGGGGTGGATCAGACTCGGCGGCGGTTGCTAGAGCGAGATGTACATGGAAGTGTGCTGCATGTGCGAGATGTGTTATGATTTATGGGAGCGAGATATGGGTAATGAACGTAGGGCGACAACGAAGGCTGGAAAGGGTAGAAATGCGAATGGTTCGGTGGATGTGCGGAGTATCGTTGAGAGAGAGGAAGACAAATGATGAATTGTGAAAGATGATGGGAATGGAGCCTGTAATGGATGCTGTGAGTGGAGGAGGGGAAACAGGTTGTAGAAACAGGTTGGGTGTGTGACAGTCTTAATAGAGAAACAGGTTTAGATGGTTTGGTCATGTGTTGAGGAGAGATGAGAGTGACTGGTTGAGAGGAGTGTTGGAGGTGATTGTAGAAGGAGGTGGAAGACGGGGAAGACCGGGAAAGACTTGGCTGTGGGTGGTGGAGGAAGAAATGCGGGCGGGGAGGGGGGGGGTTGGCAGGGGGAGATGTGGAAAATAGGGCAAAATGGAGAAGATTGGTGCGCTATCAATTGTGCGATTATATCAAAGTGCGATTGGTCACTCAATCTACCATTATCTTTCCTGGGAAAACCACATTTCCAAGCTGGCCTCCAAAGCCAGGTGCCGACTGGGCATTCCCCGTCGTGCGAAGTCCTTCCTTGGCACACCTGAGCTCTTCACCACATACAAGGCTTTCATCCGTAGCTCAATGGAATGCTGCTCTCCCCTCTGGGCTGGTGCTCCTGCCTCACACCGAGCTCAGCTTCACGCTGTTGAAACCAAAGCTTTCAGAATCATTGGAATCTCCCATGATGAAGCATATTGTGAGGGCCTTTCACTCACTCACTGCAGGCAGGTTGGTGGTCTTTCTGTCTTCTTCCAACTCCTCTCTGGCCTAGCTCCCCCAGCCCTGTCTGTCCGTCCGCCTGCCCGCCCGCCCGCCCGCCGTAAACCTAGTTTTTCTCAGCAACCACGTCCAATTGAAACGAAACTTTCAGGGTTGGAGTGACAGCCATACAGAATGTTTTTATGATAATTGTGACATCAGAGGTCACGTGGTATGGCAGCCATCTTGGAGTCAACACAAATAATAAAAAATGATTTCTCGGAAACCACTGAATGGAAAAATTTGAAATTTGGCACATTGTCAAGTACTCCCAATAGGAAACAAAAGCATGATAATGATGACATCATAGGTGAAGTGGTATACCTGCCAAAAATGTTTTAATCGAATTCCTCATCCTAAAAATCTGAAATTGCATGCACATGATCTATGACCCATTTGTATTGAAATATAAAATTTATGACATCATAGGTCACATTGTTTGGTAGCCATATTGGATTTAACCTAAAACCTTACAAAAAACATCTTCTCCCAAACCACCAAATCGATTGACTCAAAACTATGTGTCATTGACTATGTATGGCCATTAAAAGATGATCATGAAAACATCATTGGTCACATGGTGTGGCAGCCATATTGGATTGAAGGAAAATATTAAATAATTATATCCCTAAAACCGCTTAACCTATCGATGCGAAATTTTACAAATATCTAACCACTGTTGCATATAGTTTGAAAATGATGTCATAGGTCACGTGGTTTGGTAGCCATCTTGGATAGAAAAACGAACCTTATCCGATCAACACAAAACTTTACAAATGTGAACCCCATCCCATACATAATGCAGAGTGTACATTTTAAGGTCATATGTAACATGGTATGGCAGCCACATTAGCTTGAAAGCTGATATTAAAAAATATCCCTTCTCTGAAACCGCTTCACCAATCGATGTGAAACCTGTCATGGCTGGTGAAAATGTGATACTTGAAAACAGCTGAAGGGATTTAAATCAAACTTGTTTATTTTTAGGACAGTGAATAATGGCATCTACCTGTTGTGGGACTATGTGGAGGCATATTGGCGACATAGTTGCAATGCTCTAGTTTTTATTTTAAATGTGAGGTTTCAGTAGTTGGGCGTGAGAGCATGACCCAAGTTGAAAAAGCACAGGTCTCACACCAAATGTGTGAAAGTTGACAGGTAAGGAACCTGAGCATTGGAACCAAAAGGGGCAAAGGAGAAACAGGAGAGATTGGATGAAAAAAAGTTTGGTGTTATCAGGTCCAGGAAAGAGGACATGCAATTTGTTGAAATCAGGGTTTGAAAGTTTACAAGCTGGATCAGACCCAAAGACTAGAAGTAGGCCTCAGCTATGAATAATATCAAATCAAGTACATAAATTTCAAAATCCACCATCTTTCAAACAAAATACCCACAGGAATAACAAAAGTGTGAAAAAGACAATCGACGCCAGTCATGTAACAATGTTATGGTGGAAATGTCGAAGGGAACTCAATACCTTCTCCGAGCCAGTAAGTCAAGGGCAGTCAAGGACCTCATGTCCACATATCCGTCGGCATCCAGTGTCCCAGGGAAGATGCATTCTGGTTCATCGTAGACTCGCTCTGGTAGACTGCAACCCGCCAAACCCAAGTTGACATACACAGGCTGATCATCTGCATGCAAAGAAAGTGCTCTCAATCGTATGAGATAATCAATTTATTATCTATGCATGGATGGATGGGGAGTGAATAGGGCATTGTGTGAGTAGTGCGGAGAAAATAGAAAAATATATACCGTGGGATGACGTAGAAATAAGAATAGGGGTATTAATGAAGCAATATAACCTCTAAGTGTAAGCCTGGTGCTGGCTTAGCGGTTAAAGTGGCTGGCTTAATATCTTAGGGTCTTGAGTTTGAGCACCTGCCATGCCATTGAAATAACACCAGGTGGGTTGACTCAGCCCGTCATCCTTACGAGGTCGGCAAAATGAGTACCATCTTAACGGTACAAACAGCACTCCATCAGTGGCACGGCTACGCTTCCACAAAAAAATGATGAAACCAGCAGCCTAAAGTGATGCAATTCCCCTTCAGTGTGGAAGATTCCAATGATCTTGAAGTTCTTGGTTCCCACAGCATCAAGGTGAGCATGTGAGGGAGGGGAGTCAGCCCAGAGGGGAGGGCAGTGCTCCATCAAGCCACGGATGAAAGCTTTGTAGGTGGACATTAGTTCAGGTGTACCAAGGAAGGACTTTGTGTGGCTGAGGATGCTCAGTCGGTGACTGGCTTTGGAGGCCAATTTTGAAACGTTGTTTGCCCAAGAAAGATTACGGCTGATAGTGAAACCCAGGAGTTTGAATGACTGAATTTCCTCAAGAGGATTGTTAAGAAAGTAGATAGGAGGGTTTGGCAGACGGTCCTTTTGAAGAGAGATAGTAAGAGTTTGATATTTGTCAGGCTTGAGAGAGATATGCCAAGTGTTTAGCTTGTGATATTTTTTCAGGGTCTGAGGAGAGAGAAGTGGCTGCAGCCTGCCTGTCTGAAGGATGAGAGATGTCTCGGCAGAGGGTGGAGACATCAGCAAATAGATAGAGGATTTTCCAGGGATTCAGAGATTATTTATGAAGATCACGAATAGGACTGACCCAGGACACTGCCTTGGGGCACTCCAACCTTGACAGGAAGAAGAATTGAAAGGATTCCGTTGAGAGACATGTTCGCTAGGGGAGTAGAGGAGGTTAAGAAGTTAAGAAGTCAGTGAGAGTTTGGAGAGCAAGGCATGGGGGATGCCAGACTATCAAAAGCATGAGATACACCACATGACCAAAAGTATGTGGACACCAAACATCTCATTCCAAATTCATGGGCATTAATACGGAGTTGGTCCCGAATGTGTGTGTGTGTGTGTATATATATATATATATATATATATATATATATATACTGAAACGCAAAAGAAAATTACCACCTTTGAAACCTTTAAATATCAACAATAACACTGCGTGTAGTAAATGTGTGAACCTATTTGTGGACAATAGTGTCCTCACTGTCAGACAAAACGGTCACGGATGGTCACTTGAACCTTCAATGGTCACTTCATAGCACAGCTGTTGAACAGCCGTTTTGACTGTCAGTGATTATCCAAGGGGTACGGGATGATTTTAATGAGCTGCACGTGATGTCTTGATATTGGCTTTAAAAAGGCCAGTGCAAAATGGGCATTTCAATCAACATGCCACGATTGTCAAGGGATCAACGGCAGCGTGCCCTGGGCATGCTGCAAGGCGGACTGAGCTACCGTGAGGTGTCACGTCACCTTGGCTGTTCACACCAGACGATATCGGCCATGGTGGACAGAGAGACTCTCCACAACTCTGCAGATGACAGACCTCGATCAGGGAGGCCAAGAGTCACCACTGCAAGGCAGGACAGGCAGATGGTCCGAAGTCACCTGCGGGATCGATTCCGTCCAGCATCCCGCACTGCAGCAGAAACTCCGGGGCGTGCAAACCCACGGGTCTCCAATGATACTGCACGAAGACGACTGCATGACTATGGTCTGACTGCCAGAAGACCATACAGAGGCCCCGTGATGACGGCTGCCCATCGCCGCAACCGACAGAGATGGTGCCAGCAGCATCAGCGGTGGACCTTGGCGCAGTGGAACGAGGTCGCTTTCAGCGATGAGTCAAGGTTCTGTGTGGACAGTCCTGATGGGCGTGAGCGTGTCTGGAGAAGAACTGGCGAGCGATATGCCGATTGTTGCGTGCGTCAAGCCAACAGGTGGGGTGGCCCAAGTGTGATGGTGTGGGCCGCCATATCAGGCCGGTACAGGACGCCACTGGTGGTTGTGGATGGGAATCTTAACGCCCAGCGTTAAGATTGGAGATCCGTCGGTTTGCACGCCCCGGAGTTTCTGCCGCAGTGCGGGATGCTGGACGGAATCGATCCCGCAGGTGACTTCGGACCATCTGCCTGTCCTGCCTTGCAGTGGTGACTCTTGGCCTCCATGATCGAGGTCTGTCATCTGCAGAGTTGTGGAGGGTGTCTCTGTCCACCAGCGCCGATATTGTCTGGTGTGAACAGCCAAGGCGACGTGCCACCTCACGGTAGCTCAGTCCACCTTGCAGCATGCCCAGGGCACGCTGCCGTTGATCCCTTGACAATCGTGGCATGTTGATTGAAATGCCCATTTTGCACTGGCCTTTTTAAAGCCAATATCAAGACATCACGTGCAGCTCATTAAAATCATCCCGTACCCCTTGGCTAATCACTGACAGTCAGAACGGCTGTTCAACAGCTGTGCTATGAAGTGACCATTGAAGGTTCAAGTGACCATCCGTGACCGTTTTGTCTGACAGTGAGGACACTATTGTCCACAAATAAGTTCACACATTTACTACACGCAGTGTTATTGTTGATATTTAAAGGTTACAAAGGTGGTAAGTTTCTTTTGCGTTTCAGTATATATATATATATATATATATATATATATATATATATATATATATATATATATATATATATATATATATATATATTAATATATATATATATATATATATATATATATATTATTATATATTATTATATATATATATATATATATATATTGTTACAGACACGACTTTGATGTTAAGGTGGGCCGAGCGGAATGGCCGTCGTGTCCGCACAAATTACCCGATTGTACTCGAACGTCGACGAAGCCGCGCTACGCTGGCTCAATAGGAAAGAGAAGACACCCGGCTGGGTTATAATGACACAATACGACACCAGGGGTTCAGTTCTCAAGACCTCCGGAGGAGGTTATATTAAGGCGGAAGGTTAGATTACAACTACAAGAGGTACATCATAGGAAGACAGGCACTTAGACACAACCTTATATTATTCCCGACAGACCACAGAGAAACAGGACAAAAACTGACTCACACGGGGATTGATGGCAAGGAAAGCGGGTATTCGATGGCCAGCACAAGGTGCACCTTGTGCTCAGGGACAGGATGGCGCGGCCCAAAAGATGCAGGAGGTCTCTCAGCGCTCGAGGTGGCGTCTTGTCGTCTCAAGCTGGGGGCGCATCTTACGTCACGTCCGGCAAGCGGCTGCGTATATCCGGCGGGGAGTGACACGCCCTCGGCTCGTTAGCTCCGCCCAGATGGAATCGGTCCGCCCTTCTTATTGGGTGCGGGGGGGGTTTACCAGGCTCCGCCCTTGACGAGGAGCTGACAGCCAGCCCCTTCGTGGTAACCCCGTGGGGCGCATGGATAATGGCGGCTAACCGAGCCGGAGGGAGGACGCACACTCCCCGCGCGCGCCGTTGTTGTAGTTGTTGTTGTAGCTGTAGTTGTTGTTGTTGTTGTTGTAGCTGTAGTTGTTGTTGTTGTTGCTGTAGTTGTTGTTGTTGTTGTTGTAGCTGTAGTTGTTGTTGTTGTTGTTGTAGCTGTAGTTGTTGTTGTTGTTGTTGTTTGGGGAAGAAGATGGGAGGAGGTATGGGAAGGTCCTAAACTCACTACTGGTGCCATATAATCACATTCTGGTGCAACGAAGAGTCATAATTAATGGAAACGAGGCCTTAACTGACATAGATTAAGAATAACTAGGAAGATGTCCGAAAGTTGTCTACGTGTGGTGCGGTGGACCTGGGCACGACATTTAATGGGGGAATAAGGGGAAGGTCGGCTCTACTGATTGTTATTTACATGCAATGGGACTAGGGAATGGGGGACTGGGGAAAGTTGGGGAGTATTGGAGAAAATAGGGGAATATTTACAAGCGGATATGGAGGCCAAATTCCATATTCGCAACATTGCACCCTTCTCTACCCTCGGGGCGTCCCGACCCGATAAATTTTTACCTACTTTAGTGTGGCACGCAATGTAGTTCCCTCTACTATTAACTCTACCCTGAGTGCGACAGTTTTACAGATATTCACAAATGAGTAAATATGTCCCCCTGCGACGTTGCACCCTTCTCCTCACAGAAACACACCCACAGGATAACCGAATCCGGAAAGAATTCTCAAACTAAACATACAGCCGGTAGGGAGCATTATTTACAAGACTATGCTGCTATTTACACTACGATCCAGGACCTGTTTTTGGAGGAACACATGCAGATGTTATGCATAGAGAGAGCGCGCTTGCCAGCATCGATACACCAACCCACGAGTGCTCTGTGGCCGACGGCCTTTAATAACGTGCAGAGCACCCTTCCCGAGCATCAACAGCACCACCCCACCACCAATCGGTGCCGTCACCATTGTTCATTGGAATAAAAATAAATTCGACAACCCCTAACCCTGCAGGTGTCTCTTGCTCTTCTTGTGGTGCACTTGGTGGTGTTAACTATTAGTGGTTCACCTGTATGGCATAGGTGCCACGTTGATCCATAGGTCCATCCCCGGGTGGTGCTTGGCCGCAAACGAACTGCGGTCCATTGTGGGTGGCCACAAACATTGCGGTCCATATGGTGTATCGATCCAGGCAGCCAACAGCGAAAGTGCAGGCCCACAACTGCGTAGCCAGCACCTCTCTCTCCTCTCTCTCTACCCCAAAGCCAGATCCTCGGAGGTGGGAGACAAAAGAAGAAACAAGTGAGTAAGGTGGTAAGGGCGCAAAAGTGCACGCAATATAAGGTAATGCACACTGGGGGCACATGGGAACCAGGTGAGACAGGTACGTTCCTATCGTACGCCCCCCCCCACCAGGTAACCTACATGGCCCCTCCCTTACCCCTTACTGTATCCACACAACACAACACTACCCATAAACATCTACTTTACAAATCAACAAACATCCCTACTGTCTTCCCCGTTCCTCCCATATACCAAATTCGTCTTCTCTCCCTCCTAACCAATCAAATTTGCCATTTTCAACTCTCATCAAAATTTGCCATCTCCAACTCAACATCATAATTTGCCATCACCAATTCATCATCAGTCCCTCCTAGGGAGGGAGAGATGGAATCACTCCAATGTCTCATCCACGTCGTGATGCGTCTCACAAATCCACACAGCGATTCATCTCCTGCAACAAAACAAAGAAAACACAGGTGTGGAGTCATCATCATCACCACAGGTAAGTGGCTGCGTATGGTGCGACAGGTTCATCAATCCTAACTATCTCCTAAATGACTTTAACAACTTTACACTACCCGGGGTCTCTCTCCGGCCAAACCATTGGCCCTCTTACACTATGGGTTCTAAAAACCAATTCCCATTGGCCAAACTGTGGTGCTCTTCAATTTGGGGTCTCACTCCCCCGATTCATCTCCCGGTGCCCTCGCACAATTTCTGGGCTGCGGCGTGTACCTCTCCCAGTGGGTCTACCCACCTGCACACCTCCACCACTGCAGTTGCCTCCGAGCTTACCTGCTCCTTGCCCTAACCTAACTACCTGGGGAAGGCCCTCTGGCACTCTCCCCACTCGGTGCCCTCTCTGGCACTGGGCTACCCGGGTCCATCCTCCGGATCCTCGGGCCCCATCCACAACTCTACCGGCTCCCAGAGCCCACCTGCGGCCTCACCTGGCCGACATCCTCACAGTGGTGGAGTGCCCAACCAACTACACACACTAACAGGCTACACGCCCAGCCATTTCCACAACACTAATGCACCCATCCACAACACCATTCTGCAACCGCACCACAAATGCCAATATCCAACCACAATTTACCTGTACCCTCTACCTAACACTTACACTACCCGCCCCGGGTACTCGTGAAAGGGGTCCACTCTTCCCCCATCCACACCTTCGCACCACGCACACCACTCCATACCACTTACTCCAACTCTCTCCACACACCTGTACTTGCACCCTGTGCTCTCACACCTGGTGCCACCTGCACCCTTCTCTCCCCAAGCGCATTCGCGCTGATCCACACACTCACTACTCATACACGGCTCCACACACCTGTCCAGTTGCACACCTGTGCAATCACACCTGTTCAATTCTCACACACACGGCATCATCTCAGCTAACTACTCCCTTCTGAAACTTGCGCTTCCCAGTCGTCCCTTTAACTATTGCGCTCCCTCGTCATTATAATCCACACTAATCTACCTGCGTCCCCACTACAGGTATCAGTCACTAACTAATCTTAACGTTACCTAATGTCAATCTTCGCTAGATCCCTACACACCATATCCTAACCCACCCGGGCTAGTTTTCACTGCCATACACCCCATAAGCTATTGCTCCTTTGCCCCCCCATGGGAAGGATGGTGGATTTGCCATCCCACCACATCGGGGGTCTCTCACTACCAATTTTGCACATCAAATTTCAACAAATTAAAAATTTGCCAATCACTACTCATCATCTGCCAATCACTTGCCAATCATCAAATTTTGTTTTTCTCTAATTTTGGGGCCAAAACACTAACCTCATCACCCAGTCTACTCACTACTGCCTCTCGGTGCGCCAATTCCTGTCCAAAGCCCGGCTTCCTAAAGCCAAGCAATGGATGCTGGTTGTTTTGTGCCAGCGGCTGGATGCGTCCGGCACTCGGTGCAGGGACGGGGGCTTACCCGTGCCGAGATCCCACACACCACCTCGGCGTGGAGCCATCCAATGTCCCGATCTCGACCTGCCGGCACGTCTCAACAAAACGCGGTCGCCATAACGACCCTTCCTATCGGGCTGCCCGCTCCGCCTCGTGGAGCACGGACGCGGCCGTTCAAAGCGAGGCCCAGCACGCACCGAGGGCCCGATTCGGCTATAAGTCGTTCTAAACTCGATCCCGTCTAACGTCGATGCTTCACCTGGACGCTTACACCCCGCAGCCCGTTCCTTGCTCACACATCCAGCCGTGCCCATGCTCCTCGTACCTTTCCTTACACACCCAGGTACCCTCATTCCACTCACAGCCTTGGTCACACACCTGACCACCGAACACTTTGGCACACATTCGTTGCTCGCACACCTCACCAATACACCGCTTCGCACCCCCTCCTCGGTCACCTCCTCTGTGACAATCACAGGTGTGCCCTCATTCGCACACCCAACCATGTGCCTCACCACCAACTCCAGCGTGCATTCCCACTCACGCTCTACCATTCCAGGTGTGCATCCTTCCATCCCAGGTGTACATCCTCGCTCACCTGTCACAACTAACTCACGCTCCATGTCACTCTCACTACTTTCACCTCCATTCCTGACAGCGCACTCACCCTTACTCTTGACAGCGCACTCTTTCCTCAGGCACCTGTCCGTTACACACCTTTCTCGCGCACACTCTCCCGTTACACCCTCTGTAACACTCACCACAGGTGTGCATTCTTCCTTGCCTTTGACAGCGCACTCTTTCCTCATGTACCTGTCCGTCACACACCTTTCTCGCGCACACTCCTGCGCACACTCTCCCGTCACACCCTCTGTAACACTCACCACACCACGCTTCCATGTGCTCCCTCGCACACGCGCTACGACCGACTCATTCTCGCCAACACCCTCACTCCTGGGCACACACTTTTTCCTCACACACCCCAGAGTCGGACTTTCTCGCACACCTCCTTTTTCGCACACCAGACCTGTCGCACACTTCACCAACGGCCTCTCACGAACACCCGGGTCTATCTCGACCCCCAAGCCTCTTAAATCACCTGGCGCATCATACGCACGACCATATTGGTCACCACTTACACCGGGTCCTCTTTCTCTTCGCTTCTCCTCCATCACCTGCGAATCCCTCATCCGGTTAACGAGCACATCACGATCCAAACACAGACTTTGGACCAATTCTTTTATCTCCTCTTTTATCTCTTTGTTATCCCCTCTCCGTCGCTTCTTAATTTCGCTCATCCCTTCTTCCACTTCTTCTAATTTGTGCTTCACCTCTTTTATTCCCCGGTACGTCTCCTCAAGCTCATCCTCTAAGGCTACCTTGACCGTTTCCAGGTGCGTCCTCACCTGCCGGTCCTTCGTCTCCATTACCTCTATCACCTCGTCCAACCTCGTTGTCAGTCCCTCACGTACCATCTGACATTCCCTCTTCGTCGCTACCAAGTCATCTTTTAGTTCTTTCTGTGTCGCCTTTAAACCTCCTAATACCGCAGTGTTCCTTTGAACCTGCTCCACTAACTCCGTCTGTCCCACCGTCAGCTGCTCCACCTCCTGCGTCAGGTCCTCTATGCCCCCTTGCAATTTTACAGTCCCCTTTCTCACCTCCTTCTCCATGTGCTCCTTACAGTGCCTCACCTCCTCGCGCACTCCTCCGACCTCCTCACTCACTCCTCTTCTGATCTCCTCTCCCATCACTTGCATCTCCTGCCCAGATGCCACCCTCATCTGCTCCATTTCCTCCCTGTGAGCATCCAGTTTGGTTTCTACCCTCATTCTGACCCCCTCTATCTGCTGCTCCATTTGTTTAACTTCCCTTTCCGCTTGGTCCCTCATGTCCCTCAATTTGCCTTCCATACTGTTTTCTAACCCCTCTAACCCATTTTTCACTCCCTCTATCTGATTCTCCTGGGCAGCCATTCTATTTTCTACCCCCTCTAACCCCTTTTGCATCCCTTCCATTTGATTCTCTTGAGCGGCCATTCTGTTTTCTACCCCCATTAACCCATTTCTCACCTCTTTTATCCCATTGTCTAACCCCTCAAAATTTTTGTCTACCTTCTCACCAGTACCCCTCGCTTCGTCCCTCATTACCCCCATTTGGTTTCCCAACCGCTCACTATCAGCCCTCATTCCCACCATTTGTTCCATAAGGGCCCTCATTTGCAGGAGGAAAAGGTTCGAATCCACCAGGGGCGCTGCCGCGGGCGTGGACGCCGTGGCCACCTCGTGCGTGACAACGCTATTTTGCGACCCTGCCGCCCTCACTGCTTCGCTCTCCTCCTGTCCCTCATGTCCCTCAATTTGGTCCTGGACCGACCCTGCTTCACTCTCCCCTACCGGACCCCAGCCGTCTTGATCCGCCATAGCGCGACTTGCAAAATTCGAGTTTCGTAAAACAAATCCAATTTTTTTTTTCGTTATAATTTCGTCGAGCGCAGTACGCGCTCCGAATCGATTTTCCCTCCCAAAATTTGGGCCTAACTAATTTATTCCCGGGTCCGAATCCCACTCCTGACACCAATTGTTACAGACACGACTTTGATGTTAAGGTGGGCCGAGCGGAATGGCCGTCGTGTCCGCACAAATTACCCGATTGTACTCGAACGTCGACGAAGCCGCGCTACGCTGGCTCAATAGGAAAGAGAAGACACCCGGCTGGGTTATAATGACACAATACGACACCAGGGGTTCAGTTCTCAAGACCTCCGGAGGAGGTTATATTAAGGCGGAAGGTTAGATTACAACTACAAGAGGTACATCATAGGAAGACAGGCACTTAGACACAACCTTATATTATTCCCGACAGACCACAGAGAAACAGGACAAAAACTGACTCACACGGGGATTGATGGCAAGGAAAGCGGGTATTCGATGGCCAGCACAAGGTGCACCTTGTGCTCAGGGACAGGATGGCGCGGCCCAAAAGATGCAGGAGGTCTCTCAGCGCTCGAGGTGGCGTCTTGTCGTCTCAAGCTGGGGGCGCATCTTACGTCACGTCCGGCAAGCGGCTGCGTATATCCGGCGGGGAGTGACACGCCCTCGGCTCGTTAGCTCCGCCCAGATGGAATCGGTCCGCCCTTCTTATTGGGTGCGGGGGGGGTTTACCAGGCTCCGCCCTTGACGAGGAGCTGACAGCCAGCCCCTTCGTGGTAACCCCGTGGGGCGCATGGATAATGGCGGCTAACCGAGCCGGAGGGAGGACGCACACTCCCCGCGCGCGCCGTTGTTGTAGTTGTTGTTGTAGCTGTAGTTGTTGTTGTTGTTGTTGTAGCTGTAGTTGTTGTTGTTGTTGCTGTAGTTGTTGTTGTTGTTGTTGTAGCTGTAGTTGTTGTTGTTGTTGTTGTAGCTGTAGTTGTTGTTGTTGTTGTTGTTTGGGGAAGAAGATGGGAGGAGGTATGGGAAGGTCCTAAACTCACTACTGGTGCCATATAATCACATTCTGGTGCAACGAAGAGTCATAATTAATGGAAACGAGGCCTTAACTGACATAGATTAAGAATAACTAGGAAGATGTCCGAAAGTTGTCTACGTGTGGTGCGGTGGACCTGGGCACGACATTTAATGGGGGAATAAGGGGAAGGTCGGCTCTACTGATTGTTATTTACATGCAATGGGACTAGGGAATGGGGGACTGGGGAAAGTTGGGGAGTATTGGAGAAAATAGGGGAATATTTACAAGCGGATATGGAGGCCAAATTCCATATTCGCAACAATATATATATATATATATATATATAATTATATTATTATATTATTATATTATTATATTATTATTACGTTTATGGGGGGTAGGCAATGGAATATAGTAGTCCAGGTAGAATTTGTATAGGTAGTGTGCTCCGACTGTCGTGAAGAAGAAGAAACCCCCATGTACCACAAGTAGGGAATCCATTTAGACCGGATGTCATATAGAGTGTATCTTTGTCCCCATGATGACGAGTGGGGTTATGTTGTGTTTGTGTATGTCACAGTGAAGGATTAAGGGTAATTATCCCCTGAATGCAATTGCCTCTGTAATCTTTCCTGTGTTCCTTATGACACCGCACTGCACACCATAGCCAAGCCAAGCAATCGACACCATAATTAATTACACCAAATAAGCCAACCGGAAGCAGGACATTGAAAACTACCACGCGTTCTGCCAGCCGAGCCATCACAAAGGCTGGCAAGTGGCAATGAGGCCACTCCCCAAATAATGATCAGGACGGCGATAGAGTGATGTGGTGGCGGCCGTTGATTGGACCGTGCGCAGACATCGTCATAAGAGCACTGAGAACAAAAGAACAAAAGACAAAATATTTGATTTGGTTCTCTCTTGGGTCCTGGCTTTGGTGGCGAGCAGACGTGGACATTTTGGCTCTTGCGTGGGGATTTCATCACGAGCAGTGGCATTCATTATATCGCTCTTGCGGACATTGGAGTCGGCATTTTATATCCCTGGCTTTGGGTTTCGACGATCGTGAGGAGGGGCGGTGGACTCTGGTGCGTTTGGCCCGTAGCTTCGTGACGGCTGAGGGCCATGCCGAATGAACCGGAGAGACGTCGGTGCTGTGTAAAGCAGGCGGCGAGGATGAGTGCGGCTGGAGTGAACGAACGGTGCACTAAGGCCTGTTTTCCCGCACAAGGACACGGCGGCTTTGACCATTCCCGACGGGGTTCAAGAGCCGCTCGAAGATGAGTACACTACATTTTTACTTTCGTTCCTTTATCCAAAGGTAAAGGAGACAGAGGCAATCACAGCAGTAGGGCAGAGGGAGAAGGTAGATGGAGAAGGACAAACAAGAGATGCCGGTAACGATGAGGGTTAGGGGATAATGCAAGTGGTGGACAAGATGGATACATAAGCAATGTTTTGGGAGGGGTGGAGTTGGCTTAACAGGTGTAGAAAACATCATGGCTTTGATGGGGGATGGCCTGAGATGTTGGTGAACAGCCGTCTTGAAGACGTGGAGGGGAGAAGGAGATCAAAGTGTGTGGAAGGCGGTTCCACAGGCTGGAAAAAAGAGGAACAAATGAGTGGAGATGAGCAGTGGTTCTGGATTTAGGCAGTTTCACTAGGAGGGCATTGCTGATGATCACATGTGTCCTGAAGATACTTGGGAGGGGGTTTGGGCAGAGCACTGAGAGGGCAGACGGTGCAAGACCATAAATGAGGCGAAGAAGACAGGGAGACCAGCGACCTGTCAGCGTTGGCAAAGTGATAGGCCCAGAGACTCAGCTTCATCGCGAGAGATTTCAATGATACTAGTTCCGCTGCATTTGCCTCTTGGTATTTATATTTTTCATGTGCCGTTATATATTTATATTTTCTGTGAAGAGAAACAGGTTGAGATGGTTTGGTCATGTGTTGAGGAAGGATGAAAGTGACTGGTTGAGAAGAGTGATGGAAATGAATGTAGAAGGAAGTAGAGGACGGGGAAGACCGAGAAAGACTTGGCTAAAGATGGTGGAAGAAGAAATGCGGGCAAGGGGGTTAACAAGGAGAGATGCAGAAAATAGGGCAAGATGGAGAAGATTGTCATGGGGACCGCAAGGCTAACCCCCGCTCTAGCAGGGAAAATGGCCTTAAAATGCATGTTGTGTTGTGTTTGTATGTGCCGTGCCAAGAAGATGTAAAAATGATACAAGCAAGTTGGAAGTAACCGAGACGTGACAGACAAAATCTGTTGCCGAGATGTAACAGGGTGCTGTTTCAGAAACAATTGCAGAAGATGTCAGTGTCTGGAATGCAATACAGGTTTGGTCAGTATGTTGTGCAGTAGTGTTCGTAACAGAAAAGCCAACAAAGAAAGGCTCGGGTTGAAAGATCAGTAAGGTACTGCACTCCTTGGGAAATGACCGGTGAGACGGGCAATGTACAAAGTCATTACTGAAAGAACCCAGAGCAGCACAGGAGGCATTGCATTAGTTATCTCTTCCAGGATGTTAGTCTCAAAATAACTGACGATGTGGAGGAGGTGCTGAGTTGGCCAAGAGACCGCCATACCTAGTTTGGTGGAAGATGTAAAAGGTAAAGTGTGAACTATGGGTGACAGTCTTGGATAAGACATTCGGTATGATTCATGATTACATTTTTTGGACCTTGTATTATGCTCCATATCAGCATGAATGATTCAAATTATACAGCATCTGTTGCTGATTTACAGCATCTCTGGAGATATGGCTATTCTGCTGATATACATTGGTCCAAGTAGATCAGATCAAGAATTTCGAATTTGGCTAGGTTGACAAATGGCCTACTTTTTTTTTTTTTTTTTTTTTTTTTACACCACTCCTTTCCTATTCCAGCTACATGCACTGCATGATGTCATCGACAGGCACCAAAGGTGGCCTGGCGATGACACGTGTTGAAAGGGAGTACTCAGTTTTCACTCTGGTTGTTGTTTACTTGCTTGCTTGTTTGTCTGGGCGATATCTCAGCCATCCTTTGAGCTAGGAAGCTGAAATTTCGGCACAAGAGTGAGTAGGTGCTTTGGCAAAAACGCTATTTTTTGCTTTTTGATTAATCAATTAATTGATGGGTGTGGCTGAAGTGAATCAATTAATTGATTAATTACTTCATTGTTATCGATTTATTAATCACTGATTTATATTCTTTGTAATCTGGGTAAATCTCAGGCACCTTTTGAGCAAGGAAGCTGATATTTGGACATGACAATGACCAAGTGATTTGGCTATAAAGAATTTTTTTGATTTATTGATCAATCAATTAATAGATTACTTATTGATTAATCAATTCTTTTTATTTTTTTCGATTAATGACTTATTTAATTAATTTTCAAATAGTTACACCTTTGGATGAAACACTGGTGGGTTGAGGTTTGCTCTTAGCCAATTGATTAAGAAATTATTTTACGATTGTTATTAATTGATTTTAATTACGCAATTAATCAATCAATTATTGTACACCTCTCCCTCCCAATACAGCCTCTATGTGCTGCACGGCGGTATCGCAGGGCGACGATGGCGCCCCGGCAATGCCGTGCTGGAGGATGTAATTTCTTTATTTGGCTTGGAGGCGGTGCACTTTGAATGTATCTGTACTTTTTTTTTTGTTTGTGCAGCAGGATCAATCAGTAAATGTTCAGATACGCCAGCTCAACGTCTCCTCCTCCAAGCATGCTCTTGATGCAATGCCCAGCCTGTGAAACATCAGAATGATGAATTACAATTACAATTACATTCTGTAGTTCAGGAGCGCGTAAACCCCAGACGAGTCAGCTCAAAAGGTAAGAAAGCTTTTTTGTCAACCCGGCACAAAGATCTACCGCAAGAAATAGCTTCGGAGATTTGAGTTATATGAAATCATTTTCTTCTGGGAAATACACAATCGTAATTCATACTTAAGTGCAGACTCAGTTCCTTTTTAAACCAGACAGTTCACAAAGATGTCGTTAACCCGATATGAATAAAGGCCAGAAATGACTGGAATTTGGTTCGCAGGTATAAACGGAAAGCTTGTTCTTTGTCAGATAGTGTGGCATAGCAAATATTTAAAATGTCAGTCACTCTTCCATAAAAGATTCTTCACAAGATACGACTTCATAATGTTTGGCACAGTGCTTGGATGGGCATCAGTCATTGTTATGCAAGTGTAATTGGCCTTACAATTCTGTAAATCGTTCTGCAAGAGGGAAGATTTCAGTCCCTCCCAGGTGCCCCGTGCGAACGGCCATATTGTCCTTTTTTGTCCACAAATTAAAATTTATCAAGCTGCTACGACTACTACTACAACTTCAGGCTTTCATAAGGTCTCTCTCTGGATAATTTATAATTTACACGAGTTATTTACTTTCTATTACAAAACAAAGCATTGCTGGTCGACTCACCATCAAAATCTGGAGGAGAGATGGGGAAGGAAAGAGAATGCGATTTCGAGGTAGAGGCTGGCACATCACGCCGACAGACGTCTCGGCCTCCAAACGACTCCCCACGTGAAACCGCTCGTCCACCCACTCTCACCGTGGCCCGTCGATCAGCATCACTTCCGTGCCATGACAAAGAAAAAGCTCTATCGGCTGAACGAGAACGACGGGGTCTTGACCCGGATGTTGCCACGTCAGCAGTATTCACATTGGTCTTTCTGTCAGACCTCTTTCGAATGGGCAGCCTGAGGGGCAGAAAATTTCGGAATGAAGATTTTTTACGAAGACCTTCCTTGCAAGGCTTTTCACCAAGGCCTTGGACCTGATTAGAAGAGCCAAAGGGCTTTGTGATAGGTCGAGTGGTAATACCAACTGGCTGAAATGGTGGTGGAATTCTATCAAGACCACAGGGGTTAGAAATAAAATCGAGCTGCTCTTTTTCTGAACTCGCACTACTCTGTCCCTGTTGGCAGCTGTGCAAAGCAGCCATCCTGCTGCAATTTGTGTTTAATTCATGATGCAGGATGGGAGGAGGAGGAGGACTTGTGGTAGGCCTGCAAAGCCCTGAAGACTGGCCAACTACTGACTTTACTTGCTCTGGTGTTGTAGCTGCACTTTTTACCAAAGACACAACTTTACTGGTATGTTTTGGAGATTGATGGCCTTCACTCGTTTTCTTCACTTGATGGCGGTCATCGCATGACAAAGCATCAAACTTTTTCTCAAGTTCATTGTCGCTGCAATATCTGATTGGATGCGGTAATGTCAACTCGTCTCTGCGTGAAGACTTTACCGGAGTCTGGAAACTCCTTTTACTTTCCGTTTTCACTTCAGCAAACTTGTGGGAAAGTCCACCATTACCCTCGGTTTGTGTCACCATGAACTTTCTTTGCAGACTTGAAATGGAGCCTTTAGCCTGAGGTAAGTTAAGGCTATTAATTGCATCACCGTCTTTCCTGTGCCCATTATCCAACTTGGTCCAGGGTCCTTCTCTTTTAACTTTTCGAGCTTTGCTTCCTAGACAGCTAAACTGAAATCTTTCTGGAGCTAAACGATGCTCTTCAGACAAATCTTCAGAAACCTGGCAACTCGCATCCTTAGTAACGTGTGCAAATGCTGGAGCACACAGCAAAACACCAGCAGTGGTATTTAGGTTCTTATCTCTGCAAAATTTGGGGGGCTTGATTATGGGAGTACCAACACCTGCATCCTTGTGCTGGTGCAAATGGCTCTGCGATTTACAAGAGGTCTCAGTAGTTTGTTGCCGCTCTGTCCGATCACGACCACACACCAATGTGCATCCACAACCTGCAGGTGCTTGATTTGTGGCAATTCCAACTTTTGATAAAGGTTTGTCAATTGGTGTGGTACATGGTGCATGATTGCATGAATGGGGAGCAGCAGAGATCTTTCCATGCTTATATTGATCGGGGGAACAGAGGCAGCAGCCATGCCCTGCTGGCCCGGTGCAACGCAGCACGATACGACGCATCTCCCCACACAAACATCGTCCAGATAAGCACACCGACTCGTGGTTGCTGCAAGTTTCACATCTCACACGTGTCTGTTCCTGTTGCCGATGCTGTTGACACCGTTGGTTGCTCCATTGCAGTGTGGGTTTCACTTCAGCTACTGGAGGTTTTCTTCCCACTTTGGGTTTTGGCGCCACAGGTGGCTTATTGGGGCATTGTGACAGAGAGTTTGATATGAGATTGTGCTTCGATGGTGGTTGCAACTTCATTACAAGAGGTGGTGCAACTTGCGTCTTGGCAGACGCAACGTTTTGCAAAGGAAACTTGGGTTTGGGAGCCACGGAAGGCTTTTTCGTTTCTGTTGGAAGGATAGGGGAAATGGTGGAGATTAAAGAAGCATTGGTCACAACTAAAAACCCAATGTGTTGTACCCCTTGTAGTTCAACATATGTTGGGATAACCTCAAAGTAAAAGTTATTCAAAAGAAGCAACAACAAAAAACGTACATTAGGTCCAGTGGGTCTCAGTGAAATATGTAGCACTGGTTGAAAAAAATAAAATAAACTCAATTCAAAAGCTATGGATAACTTCAGCTGATCACTATCAATTTTTGTTTCACTTCACACCCAATCAGCAAATGTTCCCTTTTTAGGTTCCTCAATTTTTTTTTTTTTTTTTTTTTTTTTTTTTTGTATACAAGATCGAGGCTCGTGAGAGAGCGAACATTAATCACACAGAAAGACAAACAGACACATAAAACAAATAACATCGGGAGCGGTAGACAAGATGGGGAGAGAGGGGGAAGGACACAAACACAACATTTGAGAGCAGGGACCGAGAGACATGGAGACATCGAGAGATCTGTGGGAGGGAGAGGGATTTGGGGGGGAGGCATGTGAAGGGGGGGAGGCATGTGAAGGGGGGGGGGGGGTGGGAGAGGTATAAACATATGGACACTGCCAGGATTTCCAGGAAATAAGTTGGAATTTCAAACAAGGTGGATCTGGGGTGAATTAGTGGGGGTAGAAAAGATCAAGGTTATGGATGGGGGAAGATAAGAGATGGTGGTGAACAGCTGTTTTAAAGACCTGGAGGGAGGAGAGGGATTGAAGGGAGTGTGGGAGTTTGTTCCACAGGCGGGAGAAAAGAGGAATGAAAGAGTGAAGGTGAGCAGAGAGCCGAGATTTCGGCAGTTTAACCATCAGAGGGTTGCTGGCAGATCTTGTGCGACCTGTAGGAATATTTGGGGGACAGAGCACAGAGAGAGCTGGGGGAGCAAGGCCGGAGAGGAGTCGGTAGAAGACAGAAAGACCACCTACCTGCCTGCGGTGAGTGAGTGAAAGGCCCTCAGAGATAGCTTCATCGCGGGAGATTCCAATGATTTTGAAAGCTTTGGATTCAACAGCGTGAAGCCGAGCCAGGTGTGAGGCAGGAGCACCAGCCCATAGGGGAGAACAGTATTCCATTGAGCTGCGGATGAAAGCCTTGTAAGTGGTGAGGAGCTCAGGTGTGCCGAGGAAGGACTTCGCACGACGGAGGATGCCCAGTCGGCGACTGGCTTTGGATTTTCTGAGAGTCAGAGAGATCATTGATAAAGACCAGAAAAAGCACAGGGCCCAGCACACTTCCTTGGGGAACTCCAGGCTGAACAGGAAGGGGAGATGAGAGAAATCCATTCAGGGCCACACGTTGCCTACGACCAGAGAGGAAGTCCGCAAGCCATGCATGGAGATTTCCATGGATACCATAGGAGGAGAGTTTGGTGAGCAGAGCTGGGTGCCAGACCGTATCAAAGGCCCTTGATATGTCAAGGGAGACAGCTCTGATTTCCTGTTTGGCATTGAGGACCTCCATCCATTGTTGAGACAGCAGAAGCAGCATGTCCAGAGTAGAGTGACCTGGTCTGAAACCAAATTGATGATCAGATATTAAGCCATTGGAGAAGAGGAAAGATTTCATATCCGAAGCAATGATGGATTCCATGACTTTGCTGATAATTGGGAGCAGGCTGATTGGTCTGTAGTTGCAAGGATCTGTTTTTGCACCTTTTTTGTGTAAAGCGGTAATGTTAGCTGATTTCCAGGATGCTGGCAGATGACCTTGAGCAAAAGATAGGGTGAAAAGAACAGAGAGAGGGTGAGATAGAGCGGCAGAGCAGGATTTTAAGACCCGTGGGCTGATGCCGTCTGGTCCAGTTGCAGAATCAGAGTCGAGGTTGACAAAAACTCCTCCACCTTGTCAGGAGAGAAGGACACAGAGTCCAGGAGCAGTTGGGTTCGACTGGGAAAGGTGGGAACAGAGAGAGATGGGTTTGGGACTAAGGATTTCGAGGCGAACACAGAGTTGAGGCATTCGGCTTTGTCACGTGCGATGTCAACTGTGTGGCCATTTAAGGTAAGGGAGGGGATGAAGGGGGAACAAACACCAGAAACGGATTTGACCAGACGCCGCCAGGATTTGGAGGAAGGAGACAGGTTTGAGAGTTCATTCTTGAGTGAGGAGAGATAGTGCTTCCTGGCACTCCTGAGGGTAGACACACACTTGTTCCGAGCTTGGTGGAAGGAACTGAGATTTCCTTCAGTTGGATTAGCCTTCCAAGAGGCAAAGGCAAGTTGTTTCAGGGCAACTGCCTCACCACAAGATTCAGTGTACCATGGACGGGAGGAAGGGTAAGACAATTGAAGGCGAGATGGGATAAATCTGTGCATGAGAGAGATCAGTTTGCTTTGGAAGAATTCCCAGGAAGAATTGATGTCAGAGGCAGTGGAGATGGGAGACCAATCCAGACGATTGATGGCTGCTTGAAGACCGTCCCAGTCGGCCTGAGTGAAATGCCAGACTCGTCGACGCTGAGGAGGCTCTCTGAGAATGGCCAGAGAGATGTCCACTTTGACAAGCACATGATCAGAAGAACCGATTGGAGCAGAAGAAGAGCAGCAGACATTAGCAGGGAAGTTTGTCATAACCAAGTCTAGAAGAGAAGATACTCCATTGGCTGAGATCCGGGTCGGGAAATTGACAGATTGTGTCAATCCCAGTGAGTCACAGAAGTCCTTTGCTGAGGTGCCATGACTAGTGAGAGAGGAACCCACACCCAACCAGGTGGCATGATGACAGTTGAAGTCACCACATATGAGGAAGAGAGAGTTGGGATGAGTGGATAGAAGTTGGTCCATGTTGTCAGACATTGAAATGTAGATGGAGTCATCACTGTTTGGGGGACGGTACAGAACACATATGAACAAAAGGTGGGAGCGGAGAGGAAGCCGTAACCAGAGGTATTCCTGCGGGTGAGGAGGAAAGAGAGCAGTGCAAGGAGAGTGAGGAAGAGAGTTTTTGACAAAGATAGCCACCCCACCACCAGGCCGAGGCTCAGGTCTATCATACCGGAGGAGGGAGTAACCAGGAAGAGATATTAAGGAATCAGAGACATCTTGAAGGAGGAAAGTCTCTGTTAAGCAGATCAAGTCTGGATTGTCAGAAGCAACCTGTATGGAGAGATCAGTCAGGTTTGAGCGAAGGCAATCGCTGTCACAATCGCTGTGACATACACGAACACAACATTTGCAATAACTACAGGGTACCTCTGATAGACTATGGTCACTCAAAACTAGACATAGCTACTTTACAAAAGCTGCAGGCAATTTATCGGTGGCTAATTTGGCCTTCACAAAAGTCTTGATGGTGCAAGCCCCAAAATCAAAACATAATCGAGCATTGTGCTGATAGAGTCTTAAGCCGCAGAGGCAATTTTACCCTAATTTACTGCAGCTTCCCATAAAGTTGCCAGTATTTAAAAGGGAATGCAGGTTCAGCATTTGGAGACCAACAAACATAGTGCGGTGATAATTCTAAGGTTCACCTATTTGATGTTTCTACCTGAGCACCTAGCCCATGAGGCTAGTTGGGATTTTAGGAGAGAATTCCTTGTGCTATGTTGATTTGTCACAATTCTGATTCTGATTTAACATACATGTTCTATTACAGAGGGTTATAGTGCTGCCGAAGCAGTCTCTTGGCAAAGGTTATACTGGGTGGTTTGACATTGCCTTTCCAGCAGTAGTTAGGATAGGAATTTGGAATTTGTTCAGGGTTCAGGCTATATATATATATAGCTCTTTCTCACCACTTGTTGTTTCATATGCAGCCTGTGACTGCTGGTTGCATCATTTTTCTGGAACTGCGTTTGTGCCGTTGATGGAGTGCCCAAATTACCAGTGAGCTGGTACTCAATTTGCCGACCTCGCAAGGATGCCAACCTGAGTCAACCCCCCTGGCGTTAATTCAACGATTGACCGGGATTCAAACTCAAGATCCTAGGATCCCAAGCCAGCACCCTAACTGCTAAGCCAACACCAGGCTCTCAACACTGACTCACTTATATAAATGTTTAGTACTTTCTAGGTGGGCTGGACTTTTGCACAATTATGCAACTCAAAGCCAATTTACCAGGAAAAATCACAACACTGGGGGAAAATGTCCATAGACGAAAATATCCACAAATTAAAGTCGGCCGGTGCAAACTCGCTTAGCTCACTGTGGGTCACGTGACCCAAGACAATGGAGCTTACACTCGAACTGGTTGCTAGGAAACGCTAACAGATGCCTCTTATTCAATAACCTTTGCTGTATTTACATGAACAACTAGAACGGGCACTCGGTAGAGCGCATACCTTCGCCGCAGCTACTTTTGTTGCCAAAATAAAAGACTACAAGATCTGTGTAGCAAAGCATTTTGGCATTAGTTTCATACAAATTGGACACAAATTGACCGCGCTATGGTAAAAAGACGATTTTGACCTTTTCATGACCTTGACCTTTGACCCGATCGATTCCAAAATCTAATCAAATGGTTCCCGGATAATAACCTATCATCCCACCAAATTTCATGCGAATCGGTTGAATACTTTTTGAGTTATGCGAATAACATACACACACACACACAGACATACAAATAAATACACAGCGATCAAAACATAACCTTCCGCTTTTGCGAAGGTAATTACATAAACTTTTAAATAAGAAGTAAATGTAAACTTTAAAATTCTAATCAACAATTTTTGATTTACTTGAGTCATATAGCTTTTTGAAGTATGCAATCCACTTCATCAAATATGTAACGCTTTTTCACAAACCACTTCATCAATTATATAAAACTTAATACAGGTATTCCTCTATTTACAACCAGGATGCGTTCCTGGAAAGCAGGGTGTAAATCGATTTTCGTCATTAATTATTCCATGGTGTTAAACCAAAGATGCATACAATGAATGGGTGTAAATAAAGGAATGCCTGTATTTATTATGCCTGCATGTATGATGCACCTGAGTGGTTGCTTGCAGTGTGCAAGAATACCCCACCAATATATATATATATATTGCACATGATACATAGAACAGCAAAGCGCTTACCTTGTGTAGCTTTTCAACCACTTTCCTCAGATATATATATATATATATATATATATATATATATATATATATATATATATACATACATATATACATATATACATATATGTGTATATATACATATATACATATATGTGTATATATACATATATACATATATACATATATGTGTATATATACATATATACATATATACATATATGTGTATATATACATATATACATATATACATATATGTGTATATATACATATATACATATATGTGTATATATATATATATACATATATATATATATATATATATATATATATATATATATATATATAAAACACAGTTTGTGTGTGTGTGTGTGTGTGTGTGTGTGTGTGTGTGTGTAATGTTACCGATAGACTCCTAAACGGAGAGGCTTACATGCTTGATATTTGACATAGACATGGCCATTGAGCGTGGGATGAACATGGCCGAACTCAAAATATTTGACGATCCATATTTTTTATTCATATTTACCTCAGCGCATTTCAGCGCACGGAATCAACGGAATCAGAGCAGGTGGGCGCTGATTCGCTCAGAGCGATCACGTGATGACGCTATGACAAAAAAAATCGCTATGACGCTATGAAACGCTATGACGCTATGAACGCTATGAAAAAAAAAATCGCTATGACACTATGAAACGCTATGACGCTATGAACGATATGACGCTATGAACGCTATGAACGATATGACGCTATGAACGATATGACGCTATGACAAAAAAAATCGCTATGACGCTATGAAACGCTATGACGCTATGACCGCTATGACAAAAAAAAATCGCTATGACGCTATGAAACGCTATGAACGATATGACGCTATGAACGCTATGACAAAAAAATCGCTATGACGCTATGAAACGCTATGACGCTGTGAACGCTATGACGCTATGACGCTATGAAAAAAAAAACGGTCAAATGCTGTCTTTGGTTTTCGCCAAACATGTCTTCTGGTACTGTGGCCAAATAGCTCTACCTTTGACTCATCTGTCCAGAGCACATTGTTCCAGAAGTGCTGGTCTTTGCCTTGGTGTTCCTTGGCAAACTTTAGTCTTGCCCTGATGTTCTTTCTGGACAGCAAAGGTTTCCTCCTGGCACACCTCCCATGTAGATCAAATTTGTGCAGCCTCTTTCTAATGGTAGACTCGTGCACTTTGACATCAACAGTGGCAAAAGCTACCTGTAGGTCCCGTGATGACATTCTGGGGTTCTTAGAGACTTCTTTCAGCATCTTGCGGTCTGCTCTCGGGCTGAACTTGCTGGGGCGGCCTGGCCTGAACAAATTGGCAGTTGTTTGGAAACTTCTCCACTTGTAGATGATCTTCCGGACAGTCGAATGATTGATTTCAAATTGTTTGGAGATATTTTTAAATCCCTTCCCAGACTCGTAGGCATCTTTCTATAAGACAGACACCTTCTCAGGCATCATACCACCCTCCCAAAAAAATTAAGGAATTTAAGGGAATTTTTTGTCAGAAAAATAAAGGAATTTTAAAGGCTTCTTTCTGAATGCCTCAGAGAGCTCTTTTGATCTCGGCATGGTGACGCCGCACACTTCAACAACAAAGAGCAAACCAAACTAAATGTCTCAGGTTTAAATAATACAGGTTCCTCCAAGATCCTCTCCAACTATGTTCTGATCATTTGCACCTGAGCCGGTGCACCTGATTCTAATTTTAGGTATTTGAAGTAGTGATAAATGTAGGGGTGTACTTACTTTTTCCACATGCGAAATTTGCATTTATGTTTATTTAAATTATACAATGGACTACAAAATGTAAATGTTTCATGATATTTGTTATATTATATCACCTTTATCTATCAATATTGTTGAAATGAAGATCAAATAGCTGTATGTTGAAATATGTTGAAAAAGTCAAAACTTTACATGGGGTGTACTTTTTCACGTGACTGTGTATGTGTGTATGTGTCTCCTCCACAACTCCAAAACCATGAAACCTAGCCGCCCCAAATTTTGCGTGCATACGTCTTGACCTCCAAGGAATTGCATAAATGGAAACTGGGTGTTTGGGTGTGTAAAAACCCTTTTTGAAGATGACTAACAGGGTGCTCATAACAAACAAAAAAACCCCAAAAAGCTTTACCAAAACGGCACTGCGCCATCTTGGTTAGCCCACTGTCACATCGCTGGGTTCTTAAGCCGCCATTTTTTTTCAGCCGATTCAAATGTGCCTTGCCTTGAAATGACAATCTACTCTCATGAAATAATTAGAACATATAATCAAAATCTGGATTCAGATTTGAGGATGGGATCCTGTTCACTAAATAAGTATCGAAATCTGGAGTGAAATCTGACAAAATTTAACACATGACCGATTCTTATAACTCAGCGTATATCTTTTACTTGGCTTTCAGCAAGGTTGTCCTTCCTCCTTCTCCACATTGCCAAAGCATTAAACTTAACTTTTTCTACTGTTCCAACAATTATAGAGTGAAGAAAATATTAAGGAATGTGCCCAAAGTGTAACTTTATTGAGTAAAACTAAAATAATTAACTGGTGGAAATTGAGTGCAATGAAAATAATTAACCAGCAGGATCGATGGCAAGGCTTCTGCAGTCATAACTTTATACTCCGTCCGTGGGGAAATCTCCGAGTAAGGAAGGCAAGATAAATCAAATTAAAGATAGAAGTAAAAGAATGTGTCCCTCCTCCTGCTATGCCTATTGTCTATTTATTTTTTTTTTTTTTTTGTATACAAGATCGAGGCTCGTGAAAGAGCGAACATTAATCACACAGAAAGACAAACCGACACATAAAACATATAACATCAGGAGCGGTAGACAAGATGGGGAGAGAGGGGGAAGGACACAAACACAACATTTGAGAGCAGGGACCGAGAGACATGGAGACATCGAGAGATCTGAGAGAGGGCGAGGGCTTTGGGGGGGGGGGGGCATGGGAAGGGGGCGGTGGGAGAGGTATAAAACATATGGACACTGCCAGGACTTCCAGGAAAGAAGTTGGAATTTCAAACAAGGTGGATCTGGGGTGAATTAGCGGGGGTAGAAAAGATCAAGGTTTTGGATGGGGGAAGATAAGAGATGGTGGTGAACAGCTGTTTTAAAGACCTGGAGGGAGGAGTGGGATTGAAGGGAGTGAGGGAGTTTGTTCCAGAGGCGGGAGAAAAGAGGAATGAAAGAGTGAAGGTGAGCAGAGAGCCGAGATTTTGGCAGTTTAACCATCAGAGGGTTGCTGGCAGATCTTGTGCGACCTGTAGGAATATTTGGGGGACAGAGCACAGAGAGAGCTGGGGGTGCAAGGCCGGAGAGGAGTCGGTAGAAGACAGAAAGACCACCTACCTGCCTGCGGTGAGTGAGTGAAAGGCCCTCAAAGATAGCTTCATCGCGGGAGATTCCAATAATTCTGAAAGCTTTGGTTTCAACAGCGTGAAGCCGAGCTAGGTGTGAGGCAGGAGCACCGGCCCATAGGGGAGAACAGTATTCCATTGAGCTGCGGATGAAAGCCTTGTATGTGGTGAGGAGCTCAGGTGTGCCGAGGAAGGACTTCGCACGACGGAGGATGCCCAGTCGGCGACTGGCTTTGGAGGCCAGCTTGGAAATGTGGTTTTCCCAAGAAAGATCATGGCAGATAGTGAGACCCAAAATCTTGAGCGACAGAACTTCTTGGAGAGGATTGTTGAGAAAGTTTTTTTCGGAGGATTTTCGAGAGAGTCAGAGAGATCATTGATGAAGACCAGAAAAAGCACGGGGACCAGAAAAAGCACGGGGCCCAGAACACTGCCTTGGGGAACTCCAGCCTGAACAGGAAGAGGAGATGAGAGAAACCCATTCAGGGCCACACGTTGACGACGACTAGAGAGGAAGTCCGCCAGCCATGCGTGGAGATTTCCATGGATACCAAAGGAGGAGAGTTTGGTGAGCAGAGCGGGGTGCCAGACCGTGTCGAAGGCACGTGATATGTCGAGGGAGACAGCTCTAATTTCCTGTTTGGCATTGAGGACCTCCATCCATTGTTGAGACAGCAGAAGCAGCATGTCCAGAGTAGAGTGACCTGGTCTGAAACCAAATTGATGATCAGAGATCAAGCCATTGGAGAAGAGGAAAGATTTCATATCCGAAGCAATGATGGATTCCATGACTTTGCTGATAATTGGGAGAAGGCTGATTGGTCTGTAGTTGCTAGGATCTGTTTTTGCACCTTTTTTGTGCAAAGCGGTGATGTTGGCTGATTTCCAAGCAGATGGCAGTTGACCTTGAGCAAAAGAGAGGGTGAAGAGAACAGAGAGAGGGTGAGATAGAGCAGCAGAGCAGGATTTTAGGACCCGTGGGCTGATGCCGTCGGGTCCAGTTGCAGAATCAGAGTCGAGGGTTGACAGAAACTTTTCCACCTTGTCAGGAGGAAAGGACACGGAGTCCAGGAGCAGCAGGGTACGACTGGGTATGGTGGGTACAGAGAGGGATGGGTTTGGGACACAAGATTTAGAGGCAAACACAGAGTTGAGGCATTCAGCTTTTTCACGTGCGGAGTCAGCTGTGTAGCCGTTTGAGGTAAGGGAGGGGATGGAGGGGGAACAAACACCAGAAACGGATTTGACCAGACGCCACCAGGATTTGGAAGAGGGAGACAGATAAGAGAGTTCGGTCTTGAGAACGGAGAGATATTGTTTCCTGGCTCTCCTGAGGGTGGACACACACTTGTTTCGGGCTTTGTGAAAGGAAATGAGATTTCCTTCCGTTGGATTTGCTTTCCAGGAGACGAAGGCAAGTTGTTTCTGGGCAACAGCCTCACCACAAGATTACGTGTACCATGGACGGGAGGAAGGGTATGACAACTGAAGACAAGATGGGATAATATTTAATTATTTAATATTTAATTTAATTTAATTTAATAGATAATATTTAATATTTAATATTTAATTTATTTCCTTCTTTTAAAAAGTAGAAAGTACACCAATGAACAAACAAATGCCTATTTAAAGGTAAACCTTTGGTGCTTTGAGGTTGTCATGTTGTTGAAATTTAAATGCGTGCTTATGGTTTACGGCAACACTACTTTGAACAGGCCGCGGTTCATATGGGTGTGTGTGTGTGTGTGTGTGTGTGTGTGTGTGTGTGTGTGTGTGTGTCAATTGCAGATTATAGCGGGATCTTCACCCAGCCTGCCCCATTTGCTCCTGGCCCAAGATCCTGACCAGTCAATTTTTTTTTTAATTCATTGAATAAAATGTTTTTATGCAGTTTATCTTTTTACAAACGAAAATAGCTGTGAGATGCTCCATGTGAGTCAACGGTGCAAGGAGAGCTGTGAGATATTCTGTGTAAGTGAACGGCGTAAGGAGGACCACGAGTTGTTCCGTGTGAGTGAACTGAGTAAAGAGTGTCATGAATTCCGAGTGAGTGAACGGCGTAAGGGGAGCTGTGAGTTCCGAGTTCCGAGTGAGATTATATATACTAGGGCATGCCCGTACTATATCTATATCTAAAATTATATCCCCCCCTCTATTTACATGAAATGGTTTGGTCCATGAAATGTTTTGGTCCATTCGCAACGCCAAAGCGAACGGCGAACGCTTTACATGAAATGGTTTGGTTCATGAAATGTTTTGGTCCATTCGCAACGCCAAAGCGAACGGCGAACGGCTTGCGAGTACAGTGACAATCCCCCCGGGGTTTTAATTAGTTTTAAAACATCGTTTAACGCCAACATAGCGCCAACATAGTTTGCCGACGGGAAATAAATGAATACGCTCTCAAATGTGCCATCCGAGGCAGAGTGTGTTCGCCACGTTCGGCACACGCGATAGCTCGCTGCTCTCTGATTGGTTGAATCGTTTTTTGGACATAGCTCGGTAAGTAATTGTCCGATTAATATGAAACCTTGAAAAGGCACATCCTCGGGTCCCCAGCAATATACCTGGCAAGTTTCAAGTATATCGGACCCGTGGTTGTCGAGAAACAGCGGTCACAGACAAACAAACAAACAAACAAACACACAGAGATTACTGGAATTATAGATAGATATATATATATACAGGGTGAATCAAAAGTAGCGCCCGCGCCCGATTTCTGTTTTTTCGGCTGTCAGATTCTTTCTGGGATGTCATGTTGATAATAATTGTCTTGCAGATTATTAATTTTCTTAATTTATTTATTTTTGTTTTTGTTTTGCAGGTTATTGCTGAGAGTTTGGAAAGTTACTGAATTTGCACCAAATTGAACCATGAATTACCTTTCAATGAATCAACACATTGCGGCTGTGAAACATTACTCACTCAAACATCAAATCACTGCACAGTTTGAGGAAATTGATATCGAACTCTGCAAGCGTGTGTGCCACTCTGTGCCTGCTCGGCTGCAATTGTGCATCGATCACGAGGGAGGGCACTTTGAAAATTGCAAGTAAAACAGCTGGGTACACTTCCGTAATAATTTTCCCCCGAATAAATGGTTAGATAAAAATGTCATTCATTTATTTCTACCTTCTTGTACACTGTAATACAAATGGCAAACAAACAATCAACTGACAACAAACACACAACAACATGCATTTTAAGGCAATTTTCCCTGCTGGAGCGGGGGTTAGCCTTGCAGTACGGTCCCCATGACAATCTTCTCCATTTTGCCCTATTTTCTGCATCTCCCCTTGTTAACCCCCTTGCCCGCATTTCTTCTTCCACCATCTTTAGCCGAGTCTTTCTCGGTCTTCCCTGTCCTCTACTTCCTTCTATATTCATTTCCATCACTCTTCTCAACCAGTCACTTTCATCCTTCCTCAACACATGACCAAATCATCTCAACCTGTTCCTCTTCACAGCATCAATCACAGGCTCTATTCCCATCATCTTTCGCAATTCATCATTTGTCCTCCTCTCCCTCAACGATACTCCGCACATCCACCGAACCATTCACATTTCCACCCTTTCCAGCCTTCGTTGCTGCTCTACGTTTATTAACCATGTCTCGCTCCCATAAATCATAACACTTCTCACACATGCAGCATACACCTTTCCCTTCAGCTTCAACGACACTCCCCTTCTCATCAGCACGCCACTCAGTTCCCGAAACTTCTTCCATGCACATCTCACTCCAGCAACCGTTGCCGAGTCTGATCCACCTTCTCCATTCAGCACGTCTCCGAGGTAGCAAAATGTTTTCACACCTTCCAGCTTCACGCCGTCTCCAAGATCCAACTCAACATTTCCTCCATCTGCAGCTCCCTCCATGCACACCTTACATTTGAATGTAGATGCAACACTGGTAAATGACCCTCAGACCACTGCATTTTTGATGAACCCACTCAGAGCACATTGTACATTGAATGGAGTTCACTCAGACACCCTTCCTGCACACAGCACATGGCCACTTCCCAGTTCTTTCCACCTCACCACATGCTTTACCACTTGCCATCACCTTCATCTTCATCTTTCCAATATTCACCTTCAGACCTTTTGTCTCCATACATTCCTTCCACTTGTTCATCTTTTCCTTCAGTCCATCCATACTTTTCACAATCAACACCAGATCATCTGCATACAACAACTCCCACGGTAAACCCTCCTCCATCACAGCTACAAATAGCAGTGGACTTGGTACCAACCACTGATGCACACTTCTCCTGCAACTGCCTCACAATAAAGAGCGCGTCTGTCGTTCCTCTTCCTGGCATGAATCCAAACTGCATTTCGTCGATCTTCACCTTCTTTCTTATCCTCCTCTCTAACACCCTTTCCAATACCTTCATTCCATGCTCCAATAACTTTATCGCTCGGTACGAGCTACACTACAGAGGGTCACCTTTCCCCTTGTATAGAGGGACGAGGGTACTCAGTTCCCAATCCACTGGAATGCGGCCTTCTTTCACCACCAGATTACAGATCTCTGTCATTCTCTTCACACCCCAACTTCCTGCTGCCTTCAACATATCTCCCACATCTCACGTCGGCCCTCCCGCTTTTCTACTCTTCATTGCTTTTATCGCTTCCTCAACATCCTTCGCAGTTATCTTCTCTGCCGGTCCTAAAACTGGGTTACTCTCTATGTTACCATTCCATTCATTCTCTGTATTCAACAGCATTTCCATATATCTTTTCCATCTTCCTTTAATTCCATCTGGGTCCACAACGATTTGTCCCACTTCATCCTTCAAGCAACTCACCCCCATCACATCACACCTCTCTTTCACCATCTGCTTTGCAATCCTGAATACCGCTCTCTGACCCTCTTCCGAATCCAAGCGTTCTCCGAACATTTTCTGACATGCCTCCTGCGCCTTTGCTACCTCTTTCTCTTTGCAGCCTTCTTGGCTGCCTTATAACTTTCATGCTCTGCTTTTTCTGCTCCCGTACCCTTCGCCTTCTGCCACTGCTTGAACTTCTTCCTCTTCTCATCAATCCTCTTTCCAACTTCATCATCCCACCACCATGTTTCCGAGTGCCTCGGTAGTCCTTTTGTCCATCCACATACCTCACCAACGGCTCCCAGACTATCTTTCATTGACATCCAACCTCTTTCAACCTCCACACCTTCATTCTCGGTTGGTACTTCACCCGCCGAGCTCTCCTTGCACCTTTCACCCTCACGTCGCAGACAACCAAGTGGTGCTGTGAAACAGCTTCCTCCCCCAGGATCACCTTTGTGTCCCGGAGGTGCCCCCTATCTCGCCTCCACACCATCAGGTAGTCAACGATTGTCGTCGACCCACCCGACGTGTATGTAACAAGTTTATTATCCTCTTTCTGGAACTGAGTATTACAAATCAACAAATCAGCTCCATCAGCAAACTCCAAAATCCTTTCACCTTCTCCATTTCTCACACCTTATCCGTAACCCCCATGAACTCCCTCAAAACCGTCCATACTCCTTCCCACATGTCCATTTAGGTCTCCTCCTCCCACAACAACTTCCTCATCTTTCACGTTTTCCATCAGCTTGTCTATCGCACACCAGAACTTGTCCTCTTCCTCGCTCCGACCAACCTGCAGAGCATATCTCAAGATGTCGTTCACCAAGAGCTTTCCAATCATCATTTTCACCATCATCAACCTATCACTCACTCTAGTCACACTCACCACACTGTCTACAAACTCCTCAGAAAACAGGACACCAACACCATTCACACCATCCGGGCACCCTTGCCACACAAACTTGTATTTCTGTCCCTGCCTACCCTTCACCATTCTCACACCACTTCCCTTCCATCTCGTCTCTTGCACACAACATATGTCCACTCTTCTTCTGATCAATACTTCCACCACTTGTCCTGATCTACCTGTCATTGTCCCTACAATCCATGTCCCATACCTCAGAAACCGATCTCCACTTCGGGCTGTACCCTGCCCATATGTAGTTGTAATTGTCATGGTTCTCTTTTTGAGGCAATGTTTTTATAGCCGGATGCCCTTCCTGACGTCAACCCTCTTACGACACGCAGGGATACGGTGTACCTATTCTAAACCAGGGTACAATCAACTGACAGAAATCTATATATATATATATATATTGTTACGGCCCGCGGATAAGGATGTTGGTTTGCCGAGCGGATGGCACCGCGGCCGAACAGTTACCCCGACTAACCCGATTCCCGAACGTTGGCCGGATCGCACCACAGATATTCAATATGGAAAAGACAAAAGTGACACGGATGTGAAGGAGAAGAAGACAGAAGTAGGGAATACGAATATAATTTATTTACTATTTACAACCAAAAGTAACCAAGGAAGAAGGAAAGATAAGGAAATAATTTACAGAAGATATTAGAGACACAGTGCAACGCTAGCTTACCTACAGTCTTAATTAACCCAGGGACAGAACAAACAAGGACAGACTCACGCGGGGAATGATGATAGGACTGGCAGGAGGTGGATGGCTGGAGGGAGAGGAAGGTCCACGGATACTGCAGCACGATCGGCGCGTTTGGCAGCCGCCGTTCCTTCGCGGCCCCGCTCAAAACTGCCGTCAAGGCCCCAAGCTGCTGTGTCTGAAGCTGCTGTGGCTGCTGCTGAAGCCGCCGCTGTTGCTGCTGTTGAAGCTGCCGCTGTTGCTGCTGTGGCTGCTGCTGCTGCTGCGTGGACGTCGCGTGCTTTCTCCAGGACTCGTCTGACTCGTCTGGTCCAACCACTCAACTCAACCACGTCCTTGCTTCTTGCGCGCGCGCTTTTATAGCGCCTCAGGCGATCAAGCCGCCGGCCTTCAGGACACACCCATCGGTCAGCTCGCCTCGGCCCTGATTGGTCGGCACGGCCCTCTGGCTCCGCCCTTGATGACGATGGGCGGGCACGCCCTTCTTCCCCGCCCCGAGCACATGTTCAATGGTGGTTTTGGGGCGAAATCAGCAACCCACAGCTGTAGCAAACCTGGCAAACTGCCCAGTGCAGTTGGCAATGGAGGCTTGGAGGGGATGTAATTGGCAATTGAGGCTTGGCAATGGAAGTTTTGGGAGTGGGAATGGGGAATGAAGGGAATCTATCTTATTTCACTTGGTGCAATGGAGTGTCATCTTAATGGAAGACAAGGCCTTACCCTAATACACATAATAAAGATATAACTATCAACAAGGGGGAAATCTATGATTGGCTGACGTGATTGTTTATGACCTAATTATGGGACGCCCTTTGACCTTTATACATAACTGGAGTAAGGAGGGTCCAGAATAAAGCAATAATAATAAAAAACTCAATAAAAAAAACACAATCCTCATATCCACAACAATATATATATATATATATATATATATATATATATATAAATCGGGCGCTACTTTTGACTCACCCTGTACACACACACACACACACACACACACACACACACACACACACACACACACACACACACACACACACACACACACACACACACACACACACACAATACTTATGCTTTCTTCAAATGTGGAAATGATGGCGGATAGGCCTTGTTATACAGTTCTTGAAAGGCTAACCTGGAAGCATGGGTTAGTTTGCACTCCTCTGTCTGGAATCGACATCGAGGACATCATCATTGCTGTCGATAAGATAATCAGTTTGAACAATATAAAAGCGGCTTCCCGCATGAATAAACCATTGTTTCTACAATACCCATTGTTGCCCAAATAGTCAAGCATGGGCCTTTTTTTTTCTCTGACGTGTTTGTCAAGGTGTTCCCTCTCAATATGCTGACTGTGAGGATGTTCCTTTTAAATATCCCTCCTTTCATTAAAAAATGCCCAAGTAGTTACTCAACAAACGTGGTTCCGTTGCTTCTTCAGTCACTGTGGTCCCTTTACGAGGCAAAAAACCAGTTAAAACATATCATGTGCTTTTGTAGTTTCGTTTATATGACTTTATTACCGGTGTCACTACATTACATGCCGGTGTAATCAAGGTTGAAGAGCATGGCTACAGGGTCTTTGTTTCCACAGAGTCTCGCTGGTTTTGAGTGTGGCCAATATGGTCATTTAAAGGCCTCCTGCTCGAATAAGTCCATGGTTGGATTCACTATCCCAGATGCTAATGAACAGAATGGGTCTAATCTAATGAGATAATTGTTGATGATGTAAATAGTGTGGGTGCTGATCAACACAGATCTTACAGAAGAGGAACAAAGACCAAGGAAAAGAACTCTCTCACCTGTTTGCGCTATTAACGACTGAGATAATAAGGTCTTGGCTGGGTCTCCTACCTTTACACAAGTGGTTATTTAAGGTTAAACCTCCATGTTTGTCCCTCACTAAACGTTGCAATGACTAAGTTACCTTCCCCTCTCTGGGGATTAACAATTGTATAGAAACTAACAATCTGTCTGTGATCGAGTAATCCAATTAGACAACTGAGCCTTGTCAAGATCATGGGCAGCAAGGTGCTGGTGCCAAAATGTCTGATTGCTGCATTGATGAGCCCATTGCTTCAGTAATGGATTCTCAATGCAATGATTATGACCGATGGAGGTTCTTGCGTTGCCTCAGTAATTGGTAGTGAGGCTTCCCATCAGAGCATGTCTCTGGTGACTGTCCCTCCCATTGAAATTATGGAATTCAAAGAACGTCTCACAAAAGGCGTGTAAAATTTCGATTTTTTTTTTCTCTCTGGCATTCACACCTTGATTCTTGGTTTTCAGGGCGTCATTCAACAATCTGAGGCCCTCCCTATTTCTGATTGGCAACAACCCTCTTCTGGTGAAACTGTCAAAATCAAGACTCTCTGCTCATTCACTTTTTCATTCCTTTTTTTTTAACCACCTTTGGAACAAACTCCCACACTCTCTTCAATCCCAGACCTCCATCCAGGTATTCAAAACACCTACCCACCACCATCTCTTATCGTCCCCCATCCAAAACCCTGATCTTTTCTACCCCTGTTAATACACCGCAAATCCACCTCCTTCAAATTCCGTTTTTCTTTCCTGAAAGCCCTAGTCGTGTCCATCTTGTTTATCCATCACTCCCTTTATTATATGTGTTAGCTCTTACACGAGCCTCGACTTGGTATACAAAAAAAAAGGACTAAAAAGTATCATGTCAAGCAAGGAAATAATTAAATATGTAATTGTTGGTCGTTTAATGGTTAATGTTGCCGTATCCTTTTTTTTGCATGAAATAGCTAGCCTCAACACTAATGGTGGGTGCAGTCAACTGTGTAGGTCGCAGACTGTGCAGTTAGCCAAGATTGAATAAAATCGATATGCAGTACTTCTATTACAAGAAACTCATGCAGATTGTATGGCTGAATGGCAGCAACAGGTGAATGGCACTTGGTTATTTGGTAGTACAGCTTCGGTGCGTGCTGGTATCGCTTTCTTTCTTAGTGCACACGTCTGTCTGTGTCTCCCCCTATTTTTATAGAAATTTGTACCAGGCTATCCAGCCTCTGCAGAATGCGAGTACAATCAACAACCGTTTGTTTGTGTGTATGCTCCAAGTGATAGTAAGGATAGAGGAACTGGGTTCTTTCCTTTACTGCAAAATCTATCTTCTCACACGGCGTTGTGTTTAGGTGGCGACTTTAAGTGTACTTTGAACCCAAGTTCACATCGGAACAGTGCAGAACCACATCCAGCTTCAAGTAAGCCTCTCTCTGATACTGTATCGCATCATGACTTCAGTGATGTATGGCGACAGCACCCCAAACATGCAACAATTTAGCTGGTGTCGGGTTTTACGAAAGAATCTTTCACTTGCTCGGCTCAATAATTTTATATGTCTAACTCTTCTAGTAATCTTGTGACGCATACCGATATTGTCCCTTGTGGTTTCTCTGACCATTTCCTGTAAAATTATGCTTCCCATTCCCCTGTTTCAAGCACCGCACTTTGTATTGGTCTTTACACATCTCCCTTCTGAGTGATCATTCTTTCTTTTTTTTATCACCCTTCGAGTTGTTTTGGGAGCAAGTTGTTTATCTACAACATAACTTTCTAAACCTCTGTCAGTGGTGGGACTATGCTAAAGTGCAGATCCATGTTTTCGGTACAAAACAAATTGGTCTAGATGGAAACAATCAAGTATTGGAGACTTGAAACAAGAGATTCTTCAAATATAGGGAGGTGCACAGGTTCTTTGTGATGCTAAAGTGTCAATTGCTGTTTGAGAAACAAGCTATGCTTGAGGAATCAATTTGAGAAAATGGTGTCAGTGCCTTCGTCAGAATGAGAGTTAATGGCTTACGGCCTTCAGACACCTGTTTTAAATAAACTTTTTTTTAAAGTTTGAGAAGATGACCAAGGTGAGCCAGCAATTGCTTAGTCTTCTTTCCAGTGATGGGCATATTCCTGACGATAGTAAATAAATTGTTCATCTTGTTAGATATTACTTTGAGAAGGTGCTTTCCTTCAGGTCTAGTGATATGCCCGCAACACAAAATATTACAACCAATTTATCGCAGATATATGATCATCAGCAACACGTCTTGGATGAGAACATTACTCTTGAGCTTAAAACTGTGCTGGAGGACCCTGCTGACCATAAGGCTCCTGGCTTTGATTGGTTATCAGCTGAATTTTAGAAAAAACTTTTTGGGACATATTTGGACCTGATTTGTTTTCAGGTTTTTTTAATCCAGACTTCATGAGGGCTTATTACCCCTTAGTTGGCAACATGCGGTCACACGTATCACCAAGAAAGGATTTGCAATTGATACAGAACTGGTGCCCATTTCTCTCCTCTGCATGGCTTACAAGATTTGTTGTTTTTTTTTTACCAAATTGCTTGCTAATCGTGTAAAGACTTGTTTTAAGCACAGTTATATATCATGATCAATCGTACTGTGTTTTACATAGATCTATGCACAATAACATCTGTTTAGTATGAGACTTTGGGGATTTGAGATTTGTGTGCAATTCAACAACACATACTGGTCTCATTTTTTTAAAGATCAATAAAAAGCCTTTGACTTCATCATGAATACATGTTTCAAGTTTCAAAGCAATTTCGTTTAAACACCTATTATTTCTTACTCGCAGGGGCCTGCAAAAAATCGCTGTAATGTAAAATATGACCAAGTCCTCAAATCTCCACCATCCCACTTCACAAGCCCCAAGTCCTCAACCTCCACCTCCCAACCTCAAGTTCTCACTCTCCCCCTCTCAAACCTCAGGTGTCAATCCCCTCCCCTCTCCAAGCCTTCTAACCTCCTCCCCACCCATCACATGATCACCTGTCCAACTCACAATCCCACGATACATGCAGAAAAGACAGGTGACAATAAATGACCCGAAACCAATTATCTTCTTCCTGATGCATATATACACACATTGTTAAAAGTAAATAATGACCTCGGACAAAGACCTTTCACAATGATATGGGTTCAAACCCTGCTTGAGAGAATGCCAATCCCCTCCCCATTTCAGGCCTTCAAACCCTCTCCCCACATATCACACGATCACATGTACAACTCGCAATCCCGCAATATATGCAGACAAGACGGGTGACCATGAGCAGGTCATGGCCCGTCACAATCACCTGTCCAACTCACAATCCCGTGAGATATACGGATGTTTGAGAAGACATGTGACAATAAACAACCCAAAAACCATAACGCATATATACATATCGTAAAAAAGTAAATAATGACCTCAGACAAAGACCTTTTATGATATGGGTTTAAGCCCTGCTTGAGAGAATGCCAATCCCCTCCACACTTCAAGCCTTCAAATCCCCTCCCCATCCATCATGATCACCTGTCCAACTCACAATCCCAAGAGATGTGCAGAAAAGACCGGTGACAATAAACTACCAGTACCCAAAACCAATTATCTTCTTCCTGATGCATGTAATAATAATAATAATAATAATAATAATAATAAGTCTTATATGGTAGTCTTATATATATATATATATATATATATATATATATATATATATATATATATATATATATATATACTCGTAGTACTGTATGCACATTGATAAAAGTAAATAATGGCCTTGGACTAATTTCTAATGACATGGCTTTAAGCTCTGCTTGAGAGAATGCCGGGTTATCTGGTCGTATACAAGTTAAAAGACTGCTGCCTCGATCGCTGAGGCCGATCTTGCCAAGGCCCGTGATGCCTGTCGGCTCAAAATCCTTTTAACTGTCGCTTCGGTAGTATTACAATGAAGGGAAAACTTATAGAGTGCCCGATTGTGGATATGACAACTCTGAGATGTCTTTGACTTTGCATAATAGTAATTACCAACATGGTGGCTGTTGTAGAGAAATTGTGGGTAGAGTCAGACAAACTGTCCAACCAATGGGTGGAACACAACAACACAATGACACAATAACAAAAACAGGCATTTTAAGGCCATTTTCCCTGCAAGAGCAGGGGTTAGCCTTGCGGTCCCCATGACAATCTTCTCCATTTTGCCCTATTTTCTGCATCTCCCCTTGTTAACCCCCTTGCCCGCATTTATTCTTCGACCATCTTTAGCCAAGTCTTTCTCGATCTTCCCCATCCTCTACTTCCTTCTACATTCATTTCCATCACTCTTCTCAAGCATGAACATTTCTCAACCCACACCCCTCCCCCACACGAACACTTTCATCCTTCCTCATCACATGACCAAACCATCTCAGACTGTTTCTCTTCACAGCATCCATCACAGGCTCTATTCCCATCATCTTTCGCAATTCATCATTTGTCTTCCTCTCTCTCAACGATACTCCACACATCCACCGAACCATTCGCATTTCCACCCTTTCCAGCCTTCGTTGCTGTTCTACGTTCATTACCCATGTCTCGCTCCCATAAATCATAATACTTCACACATGCAGCATACACCTTTCCCTTCAGCTTCAACGACACTCCCCTCCTCATCAGCACGCCACTCAGTTCCCGAAACTTCTTCCATGCACATCTCACTCGAGCAACCGTTGCCGAGTCGGATCCACCTTCTCCATTCATCATGTCTCCAAGGTAACAAAATGTTTTCACACCTTCCAGCTTCACGCCGTCTCCAAGATCCAACTCAACATTTCCTCCATCTGCAACTCCCTCTGTGCACACCTTACACTTGAATGTAGCTGCCACCCTGGTTAATGACCCTCTCAAACCACTACATTTTTTGATGAACCCACTCAGCGCACATTGTACATTGAATGGAATTCACTCCGACACTCTTCCTGCACACAGCACACGGCCACTTCCCAGTTATTTCCACCTCACCACATGCTTTACCACTTGCCATCACCTTCCTTTTTCCGATATTCACCTTCAGACTTTTTGTCTCCATACATTCCTTCCACTTGTTCATCTTCTCCTTCAGTCCATCCATACTTTCTGCAATCAACACCAGATCATCTGCATACAACTCCCACGGTAAACCCTCCTTTACGTTCCGAGCCAGCACCTGTTAGATTCGTCATTTCCGTTGTGGTGGTTTGCATCCACTGTAAATATTTCCGATTCCATGTATTATTATTGTTGTCATTTAAAGGGAACAGATATTTCTAGTTTCAAAAGTTAAAGTTAATGCTAAAAGAAACAGGAAACCGGATCGGGACCCGGACAAAAAACCGGAAGAAGCCAAGGAGAAAGGAGGCGGAGCGAAGTAAAGTCGGACAAGAAGCTGGTTGCTTTGCGGTCTGGATCGAACGTTGTCGAGCAAGAGTCACGAGTGAACTTTGGGTTTCCTGGGAAAAGGGATTCCTGCGATTGAGTTGTTATCACTGTGACTGATCAACCTGCGTGTCAGGTTTGGCGTTGGATTCCGAGGAATCATCGTCGGGTCGTTGCGTCTCGAGAACGAGCCATCGGCCATTTTGACCGCGCGCTTTTCTCATCGCGAAAGGTCTTTGCTTCGCGTCAGCCGTTTTCACCATTCAGACGTCTATCTGGGATGTGTGTGTGCAACGCGGATTTTGAAGGCAAACCTGAGGTTCGCCGATTTGGAGCTGTAAAACATCCATACCAGAGGGTGTGATTTCCCAGTCGCCTTGAGTGCGCTTTTACGCAGCTTTGGGCCGCGTGACTCTTTGCGCTGCTTTGGCCGCGTACGCCTTTGTGCAGTTTTGGCGGAGTGACTGGGCCCGTCATCTGAATGCGATTCTGGTTTCGATTCGACATTGCTCTGACGATCGCTGGAGGGGATCAAATTTGAGCTTGAATGATGGGAATAGAGACATTGGGGAATGTTCTTTTTTCCCTCACTTGGAGCACAGCGAGTTACCTTTTCTAGCTGATGGTACCATCATAAGATATACATTGATTGTACTTTTGATTGCTATTATTGTTGTATTGTTATTCTTGTGTGATTTTTTAATACAATATTTGTTTGTTGGTAACAATTGGTGTGGTTTCACCATTGATTTTTGACACAGGATAACACACTTTTCTGCCGTGACTCCTCTCGGGGCTCGGAGGTACACAGTGACCAGGAGGTCGGGGAGGAGCACGTAACAGAAATTGGGGGCTCGTCCGGGATTAAATTCCCGAATAACACTCGTCCGGGAGCAAATTCCCTGATAACATTCGTCCGGGATAGAATTCCCTAGCATTGCCAAAATTCCCAAATTTGGAATTTTTTCCTAACATTCCCAAATTTTTAAAAAAAAAAAAAATTGGAAAATTTTTGTGTGAAGGTTAACAGGTGTTAACTGATAGTCACCATGGTGTTTGACGCAGAACAGTTTGCGGCATTCCCTAATGAGGCACAGTTCCAAGTGTTAAAAAAAATCAGAACTCTTGATATTGGCCAGACATTTTAACTTGGAGGTCCGAGTTAAAATGAAGAAAGCAGAGATGCAGACATTGGTGGTAGAATCTCTGGTGGGACAGGGCACATGGACAGAGGTAGCCTTGGATTGGTTACCAGAGGAAAAAGAAAATGTGGAGCTCCGGAAAATGGAGATGCAACTGCAGAGCCAGGAAAGGTTAAAAGCAGAGGAAAGGAAAACAAGAAAGAAGAGCAGGGGAAAGAAGAGCTGCAAGTGAACTCGAGGAGAGAAGAACAGAGGAAAGGAGAGCTGAAAGAGAACCCGTGGAAAAAAGAGTAGAACAGGAACGAGAACTCGAGGTGAAACGAGCAGAGGAAAGAAGAGCCGAAAGCGAGTTAAAGGAACGTGACATGGAGTGTCAGAGGGAAATTAAACTCAAGGAACTGGAATTAATGAGAGAACGGGGAGAGGTAGCATCCATGCCGGCTAGTTCGACAACTAGTCAGAACACTTGGGATGTTGGTAAACATGTGAGGCTGGTTCCACCCTTCAATGAAAAAGAGGTAGCCAAGTTTTTTTTACACTTTGAGAAAGTGGCTCAAATGCTAGAATGGCCTGTGGAGTCCTGGACTATGTTAGTGCAAAGTGTTCTGGTGGGTAAAGCTCAAGATATATTTTCGGCTTTACCGATTGACCAATGTGTAGATTATGAGATAGTGAAGAAAACCATTCTCAAAGCCTATGAATTGGTCCCAGAAGCTTACCGGCAAAAATTCCGGAATGCCAGGAAGAGGGAGAGTGAGACCCATGTGGAGTTTGCCCGAATGAAGGAAACCATGTTTGATCGGTGGTGTGACTCGAAGGAGGTTGGGAAAGACTTCAACCTGTTACGCCAATTGATCTTGGTGGAGGAATTCAAACAGGGTGTCCACGCGGACATTAAAGTGGATCTGGATGAGAGAAAAGTACCAAAGTTGTATGAGGCAGCAACTGTGGCAGATGACTATGCCTTGACACACAGGATGGGGTTCCACAAACCTAACTTCCCACCTAGAGTTAGCCAGGGGAGTTATGGTAAATCAGGTGCGGAGAACAAAAATTCATGGAGGCGACCTGGAGATGACTGAGTACAAATCTGATACCACGACTTTTAGAGATCAGAAGACTACAGTTCCAAGACAGACTTATCTTCCGGGGGGCTCAAGGCAGACCACGAGTTTTTCCCCCGGCCCTACTTGTGCTTTTTGCAAGAAACCTGGGCATTTGATGTCCCAATGTTATGCCCTGAAAAGGAAAAATCAGGAGTGGAGTCAGACTAGTATAACTCCGAATGCATTGGCAAATGTGAGAAATCGTCCTTGGAGGACAGTGCCTTGTGAAGGTTCCCATGCCAAAGTTACGGCATCACAGAACAACCTTGTTCAAGAGGGTTACAAACCTTTTATTTCAGAGGGGTTTGTGTCACTGGATGGAGACGTGACTAACCAGAGACCTGTTAGGGTATTGAGGGATACAGGAGCACATCAATCTTTGATGCTTGAAGGCATTTTGCCATTGTCAGAGAAGACGGCAACTGGTGTTAGTGTTCGTTTACAGGGGGTTGGTGGCTATGTTAGAGCCCCACTTCATGTCATCCATTTGCAGTCTGATTTGGTGTCAGGACCGGTCACCGTAGGTTTACAAGCCACTCTTCCTGTAGAAGGAATATCTTTTGTTATCGGGAATGATTTGGCCGGTGGTCAAGCCTCTGGTAATCCGATGTTGGTTGAGAAGCCTAGCATGGAAAATAACACTGCACAGTTAGAGCAGACGATTCCGGGTATCTTTCCCTCCTGTGCCGCGACTCGTGCTATGGGTAGGAAGCGCTCTGAAGAGAAGAGGAAGGTACTGACATCACGCTTTGCACCGGCACGTCTTGTCAGGTACCCAAAAACTAAGAGTCAGCACACACAAGTCATGGATGGAGGCAATGTTGGCAAGCTCTTTGTAGGTGGACTGAACTTCAAAACAAGGGAAGTTGTTCTGGACTCTGTCTTCAGCCAATAAGGACCACTCTTGGAAGTGCGGCTGATAAAAGATAGGGAGCCGCAAAAGTCAAGAGGGTTTGGCTTTGTCACGTTTGAAAACACAAAGGACGCCAAAGATGCAGAAAATAATTTGAATGGCAAGGATTTGGATGGTCGGACCATAACAGTAGGGAAGGCAGGCCATGGGCGTCGAATGGGCTACAGAGGAGGAAAACGTGGAGGTAGTTTCAGGGGTGGCTATGCCTCCCGGGGTGGGACTTGTAGTTTTGGTGGTGGCCGTAGTCGAGATTACTATGGAGGTTCCCAGAGTTACGGCAGCTCCAGCAGGGATGATTGTCAGGGTAGTGGCTGAGAAGGAGACCGCTATTCCCGTGACAACAGCGACAAGCGTCCCAACCGTGATTATTATGAAAGTTAGGAAGAGTTTGAAGCACTGAATGCTGTGGAGCAGCCGAGCCAAGATTCCTATACGGATTAACCGTGAACTCCGCGTTCCTAAAGGCGTCCATGTCGTGAATACTTCCAGGCCTCACCACCCAACCACCATGAAACCTGGCTCTCAGCTCGGCCTCCCTAAAAAAGTGCTATAGATTTGCTTGACTTTGGATTTTTGATCACAACCCCTTAACCTTCATTCAAAAAAGAAATAAAAAATAAAAATCAGAGGTTGATGAGATGGAGTTTGGCCTTGCAGGAGTTCAACTTCGAGATTGAGCATGTAAAGGGCAGGGACAATGTCGTGGCGGATGCTTTGTCCAGAGTGAACTGACTTTGGAGATCTCTGTGGGTTGTTTGAAGTTTTGTTGCTTTATTTTTGGGAAATATTGATCATCGTTGCTCACGGGAATTGATGATTTGGGTGTGAGTTTACTTTTGTTTGTTGGGAGAATTTTGCCTACAAAGAAAGTTTTCACTATGTTCAAACTTTCTTTCTTGAGGGGGGGAAGTGTTACAGATTTGTCACTTCCATTGTGGTGGTTTGCATCCACTGTAAATATTTCCGATTCCATGTATTATTATTGTTGTCATTTAAAGAGAATAGCTATTTCTAGTTTCAAAAGTTAAAAATTAATGTTAAAAGAAACAGGAAACCGGATCGGGACCCGGATGAAAAACCGGAAGAAGCCAAGGAGAAAGGAGGCGGAGCGAAGTAAAGTCGGACAAGAAGCTGGTTGCTTTGCGGTCTGGATCGAACGTTGTCGAGCAAGAGTCACGAGTGAACTTTGGGTTTCCTGGGAAAAGGGATTCCTGCGATTGAGTTGTTATCGCTGTGACTGATCAACCTGCGTGTCAGGTTTGGCTTTGGATTCCGAGGAATCATTGTAGGGTCGTTGTGTCTCGAGAACGAGCTGTCGGCCATTTTGACTCGCACGCTTTGCTCATCGCGAAAGGTCTTTGCTTCGTGTCAGCCGTTTTCACCATTCAGACGTCTATCTGGGATGTGTGTGTGCAACGCGGATTTTGAAGGCAAACCTGAGGTTCGCCGATTTGGAGCTGTAAAACATCCATACCAGAGGGTGTGATTTCCCAGTCGCCTTGAGTGCGCTTTTACGCAGCTTTGGGCCGCGTGACTCTTTGCGCTGCTTTGGCCGCGTACGCCTTTGTGCAGTTTTGGCGGCGTGACTGGGCCCATCATCTCAACGGGATTCTCGTTTCGATTCGACATTGCTCTGACGATCGCTGGAGGGGATCAAATTTGAGCTTGAAGACGGGAATATAGAGACATTGGGGAATGTTCTTTTTTCACTCACTTGGAGCACAGTGGGTTACCTTATACTAGCTGATGGTAACATCATAAGATATACATTGATTGTACTTTTGATTGCTATTATTGTTGTATTGTTATTCTTGTGTGATTTTTTAATACAATATTTGTTTGTTGGTAACAATTGGTGTGGTTTCACCATTGATTTTTGACACAGGATAACACACTTTTCTGCCGTGACTCCTCTCGGGGCTCGGAGGTACACAGTGACCAGGAGGTCGGGGAGGAGCACGTAACAGAAATTGGGGGCTCGTCCGGGATTAAATTCCCGAATAACACTCGTCCGGGAGCAAATTCCCTGATAACATTCGTCCGGGATAGAATTCCCTAGCATTGCCAAAATTCCCAAATTTGGAATTTTTTCCTAACATTCCCAAATTTTTTTTAAAAAAAAAAATTGGAAAATTTTTGTGTGAAGGTTAACAGGTGTTAACTGATAGTCACCATGGTGTTTGACGCAGAACAGTTTGCGGCATTCCCTAATGAGGCACAGTTCCAAGTGTTAAAAAAAATCAGAACTCTTGATATTGGCCAGACATTTTAACTTGGAGGTCCGAGTTAAAATGAAGAAAGCAGAGATGCAGACATTGGTGGTAGAATGTACGGACCTGATGGTACCATCATAGGAAATATATATTGGTTGTACAATTGATTACTATTGTTGTTGTACTGTTATTCTTGTGTGATCTTAATACAATATTTGTTTGTTGGTAACAATTGGTGCGGTTTCACCATTGTTTTTGACACAGGATAACACACTTTTCTGCGGTGACTCCTCTCGGGGCTCGGAGGTACACCGTGACCAGGGGGTCGGGGAGGAGCACGTAACACACCTCCATCACAGCTACAAATAGTAGTGGACTTAGTACCGACCCCTGATGCACTCCCACCTTCACCTCAAAGTCACCACTGTTCCCGTCCTTCGTCCTTAAAGCTTTGCGCCCTCTTTTGTACATTGCCATCACTACTCTGATCAAATATTCCTCCACTCCTAACTTCCTCAATGCCCATGTCACTACTTCACGTGGAACCCTATCAAATGCTTTCTCCAGATCAACAAACCCAAGAAACAACTTCTTCCTCTCTCCATGTACTTATCCTGCAACTGCCTCACAATAAAAAGCACGTCTGTCATTCCTCTTCCTGGCATAAATCCAAACTGCATTTCGTCAATCTTCACTTTCTTCCTTATCCTCCTCTCCAACACCCTTTCCAATACCTTCATTCCATGCTCCAATAACTTTATCGCTCGATATGAGCCACAATCCAGAGGGTCACCTTTCCCCTTGTATAGAGGGACGAGGGCACTCAGTTCCCAATCCACTGGAATGCGGCCTTCTTTCACCACCAGATTGCAGATCTCTGTCATTCTCTTCACACCCCAATTTCCCGCTGCCTTCAACATATCTCCCACAACTCCCGTCGGCCCTCCCCCTTTTCTACTCTTCATTGCTTTTATCGCTTCCTCAACTTCCTTCTCAGTTATCTTGACTGCCGGTCCTAAAACTGGGTTACTCTCTATGTTGCCATCCCATTCATTCTCTGCATTCAACAGTATTTCCATATATCTCTTCCATCTTCCTTTAATTCCATCTGGGTCCACAACGATTTGTCCCACTTCATCCTTCAAGCAACTCACCCCATCACATCACACCTCTCTTTCGCTGTCTGCTTTGCAATCCTGAATACCGCTCTGACCCTCTTCCGAATCCAAGCGTTCTCCAAACATTTTCCTCCATGCCTCCTGCGCCTTTGCTACCTCTTTCTTTGCAGCCTTCTTGGCTGCCTTATAACTTTCATGCTCTGCCTTTTCTGCCCCCATACCCTTCGCCTTCTGCCACTCTTTGAGCTTCTTCCTCTTCTTGTCAATCTTCTTTCCAACTTCATCATCCCACCACCATGTTTCCGAGTGCCTTGGTCGTCCTTTTGTCCATCCACATACCTCACCAACGGCTCCCAACAGACTATCTTTCATTGACATCCAACCACTTTCTTTCAAGCTCAACCACATCATCCTCCACCATACTCAGCCTCTCTTTTAATGCCTCCCTCACTGTCACCTCTTTCAACCTCCACACCTTCTCATTCTCGGTTGGTACTTCACCCGCCGAGCTCTCCTCGCACCTTTCACCCTTATGACGCAGACAACAAAGTGGTGCTGTGAAACAGCCTCCTCCCCCGGGATCACCTTTGTGTCCCGGAGGTGCCCCCTATCTCGCCTACGCACCATCAGGTAGTCAACGGTTGTCGTCGACCCACCTGACGTGTATGTAAAAGCTTATTATCCTCTTCCTGGGACCGAGTACTACAAATCAACAAATCAGCTCTATCAGCAAACTCCAAAATCCTTTCACCTTCTCCATTTCTCACACCATGTCCGTAACCCCCATGAACTCCCTCAAAACCGTCCATACTCATTCCCACATGTCCATTTAGGTCCCCTCCTACCACAACAACTTCCTCATCTTTCACGTTTTCCATCAGCTTCTCGATCGCATACCAGAACTTGTCCTTCTCTTCATCGCTCCGACCAACCTGCGGAGCATATCCCGAGATGACGTTCACCAAGAGCTTTCCAATCATCATTTTCATCATCATCAACCTATCACACTCTAGTCACACTCACCACACTGTCTACAAACTCCTCAGACCAACACCATTCACGCCCTCCAGGCACCCTTGCCACACAAACTTGTATTTCTGTCCCTGCCTACCCTTCACCATTCTGACACCACTTCCCTTCCATCTCGTTTCCTGCACACAACATATATCCACTCTTCTTCTGACCAATACTTCCACCACTTCTCCTGATCTCCCTGTCATTGTCCCTACATTCCATGTCCCAAACCTCAGAAACCGATCTACACGTCGGGCATCAGACGTTTCGTCGTCATAAATAGAGTGATTTCCACCCTTGCTTCGATCGGGTTCCCCACCTTGAGTTTTGACGAGAGGGAGTGGGGTCCCCCACGGGGTACTTCGGGCTGTACCCTGCCCATATGTAGTTGTAATTGTCATGGTTCTCTTTTTGAGGCAATATTTTTTATGGCCAGATGCCCTTCCTGACGCCAACCTTTGTAGTCGCCTCTTACGACATGCAGGGATACGGTGTACCTATTCTAAACCAGGGTTCACACCGGGAAATGACACAATGCCACAATAACACACACACAGAGACACACACACACACACACACACACACACACACACACACACACACACACACACACACACACACACACACACACACACACACACACACACACACACACACACACACACACACACACCTTTAGCTTAATAAAAGTCGATGATGGTTTTTGCGCACCATTGTTAGTTGGGAGTGGAATTCTCTAAGGCTCTCCATCTGGAAATCTGTATGATCTTTGTATCGAGCCCCTTTTGATCAGTTTACAATCTTCTCTGCTAGGCTTTTCGGTGACACCATCAGAAAAGCAAAATTGTAATTTCGGCCTATGCTGATAATATGCCTGTCACTGTTTGCAGCCATGAAGACATAGTCATTTGTTCGAGTGTCTACTTGTCCACTCTCGAGCATGTACAATACAGATTAATTGGTCCAAAGATAAAGCAGTTTTAGTGAGCAATAAGCCACTCTCTGGCCTTCCACTTCTCCCTATTAATCCAAGTTGGGAAGAAGGTGTAAAGTAACTTGGCATTTATTTTTGTACCCAGGTTTTTTTTTTCAAAAGGAAGTGGGATGGGTTGCTCTACAAAATCAACAATATATTAAACTAGCAGAGCCCACCCGCCGCTTCGCTTATGGGCCAATGAGTCCTCCTATTTGCCAAAATTAATTTACCCATACGAAGAGTGCTTTGACCTCAGTGTTGCCCAGGTAAAAACGGGAATTTAAATATCCTCTGCCACCACCACCAGGTGGCGCTACACGGTACACATTTACATAGAGAATTTTACGGTACACATTTACACCCTGCATGAGGCCGCAGCCACATAGTCTATGTTACCCCCCACACAAAGTTGTATTTGTACCCCCAGTTTGGAGTTTGCAAATTTGAAGATGGGGCCATACATAGAACACATACAAACAAAAAGAGATTTTTGCCTTTTTTAGGTATAGATAGACGAGGAATTTTGTCTAGCTCGTCTTTTAGAGGCCGTGCCCTGGTCAAAATCAACCTCTCTGCTATGGCATAAACTGATTGCTTTGTGGCCACCTGCAACATTGTTGTCGTCAATTCAAAAATGTCTGCTCGATTTCTTCTGGGATGTAAAACACAGGCTTCAAACAGTGGTTCTCGGTCTTCCACTCAAGGAAGGTTGTCATGGACTTGTAGACATCATCGCTCGTCAGGTGATGGCTTTCTGCATTTCTGCTGCTCATGTTGCTAGAGGCCTTGCCCTGGAAATCTACTGCAAACTACTTATTGAAACAAGCTGGGATGCTGGGCTACAACTGGAAACGCCTTTTTATGGAACTGCAGCATGTAGATGTATCGCTCCTCCCTGACCTTTAACAAGATGTTCTGCACACATGACAGTTCACTTCAAAAACTTGAAAAATGGAGACTTATGGCAGTAAAAGCTTTCTTCATGGACCTTATTTTTCAATGCTCTCTTTTCCGAAATTCCTCGCTCACGTGCCATCATGTCATGTTTCTTGAGGGTTGGTGCGAGTACAACTTGGGACCTCCAAGACTGAAACAGAAACAGAAAGCTCTCCGCAGAACATCTATGAGCAAACACTGGCATCAGATCCATGAGCAGTGTGGCCCAGGTGGTAGAGGAAATCCTGCGTGTTTTAGGCACTCAGGCCTGGGCTTCATTGCCAATATTGCTAACCCTCCTCCACAAAACTATGTTAGCCCCAACTCTTTTGCTGACTTTACAATATATATAGTGTTATCTTCATCTCCACTTTCCAGCAGGGATAAGGAGAGACTATCATGTTTTTTTGGGGTTTTTTTTTTATGTTGGAGGCTCCAGGCACTGACTATATAGTCCTCAGAGGCCAGGCCTTAAATAAAAGAGAAGAAAAGTGTATGATGAAAAGTGTATGATGTTTGTTTGCGAGAAAGATATTGAAGCTAGCCCGGTAGCTATAGTTTGAGAGACAGAAAGGAAGACCAGCAATCCTGACACAGAGAGTACAAGATGGTTCCGGGCACCACTTTAATACCCCTAAATCAGGACGGTAGTACTAACTACCCTGTGCAGTTGTTGTCGACAACCTACTACCTAAAATGTGCATTGCAATCCGGTTTCCTTCATTACTTCCAGCTTAGTTTGGGGTCGATGGAAAGAGAAACTGCCTTCTGGGTCTTCCTCTCATCCACAATCATCTGCCTTGTACATTTCACCAATTGTAAAAAAGAGGTGGTGATATTTCCTGGAGATTCTCCCATATGGTGCTGCCTTCCAATAATTTCCTACATCATTTTACCAAAGCTAATAAAATGGAATGTCCTCCTTTTTGTATGCCTCTTTCACACACAAGGACAGAACTGAGTTAAGGGAGAGTGTATCTGCCAAGTGTCATGAATCTTACATTCACACACCATGTCGTGAATGAAATGAATGAATTATCGTTTTAGGGCCATTTTTCCCCGCTAGAGTGAGGGTTAGCCTTCACACACCATGTCGTGGATATCTGAATTTGCAAACCTTTGTGCAAATATGGTGTGTAAAGGACGGTTTATGTAAATTTGATAACAGCGTTTTAGTTTTCCTATTTCAGTGTTCAGGTGTTTTTGTTGGCCTGCATATGTTGGGGATGATAGTGGTTTCATTTGTATGAATTGTGTGGTTTTCTTACCTTTATCATAAAAGAGCTTCAAAAGTCAAAGTCTCTGTCTCTTTCTCTCTCATGTCTTTGTCCTATGCATGATACATTTACACTCATTTATACTCCAAGGCTCCTCCACAAACCTGAGACACCTTAGAAGAAAAGAAAAAAGGATTTAGATTGCTATTTTGCTTTATTTGCTTTTTAGAAAGCTTAAATTAATCCGTATGGGTATTAACAATCTCAATTGGCTAGTCAGTACTGACTGTGCAACATTCTACCTTCAAATCCACCCTCTGTGCTTCTTCGAGGCAACCTAACACGAATGCTCTTCCGGCGATGAAAGCTCGCTTGCGTTCCACCAACGAGCTTTTCCTCCTCGAAGCTCCTTGAACTCCCAATGTGTAAACAGCATTGATAAAGATAAGAATAAATAATGGTACGAATAATCACTGGACATTCATTTTGTTGAACCAAACTACAACGAATTACCCACGAGCAGACATTATTATGTCCGGAGGACAAAAAGGGGCCCAGAATTACGGATGGGTCCAAGGAGTAATCTGCACGTTTTATTTCCACTCAGTCTCATTACAGTGAACCCTGTACAATACAGACCACGTCACCTGTAAACTATCTGGTGCATTGGATACCTTCCCCCTCCAAGTTATTACAGTTAGGTATTACATTTACTGGAGGTGTAACCATCATTGTTGACTGCTAGTCGAAATCAAACCACTATTTTTGGTGAAGTGTTCATTAGCGTCCGCACAAAATTGTTTTTTTTACTGTTTCATGACCTTTGGACCCCCAGATCAAGATTATATGGGTGCCACCCTGGTACCCTTGAACATTTTTTTTTAAGCCATAAATATGCAAATTAACTGCCACCAATATATAAATTACTAATTTAGCTTGTATATTGATAAGTTCTTATAAGACAAGATAAGATAAGATATCTTATAAGATAAGATAAGACAAGTCCCTGGTGTTGGGCTAGCGGCTAGGGTGCCGGCTTAGGATCCTAGGATCCTGGGTTCTGCATCCCGGTCAATCGCTGAATTAACGCCAGGGGGGTTGACTCAGCCTGTCATCCTTCCGAGGTCGGCAAATTGAGTACCAGTTCACTGGTAATTCCCTGCTTGTCGTTAAAGGCGGCAAAAAGGGTTGGCGTCAGGAAGGGCATCCGGCCGTAAAACATTGCTTCAAAAAGGGGACCGAAAAACAACAACAACCACAGTTCCCGAAAAAGGCCAACCCCCGCTTGCGGGGAAAAATGGCCTCTAAAGGTGGTTTTTTTTGTTTTTTTTATTGATATGTTCTTAACCAAACTGCACAGAAAAGGTGTCTATACCCACATTGTCAGGGGTCTATGATACTTATGAAACAATTAAATTTTCAATTCTACTTCAATTTACCCTATTAATATGCAACTTAGATGATGCCATTCATAAAAATAGATACTTTAATCTCACCTCAAAGTGCCTTTCTCACCTTTCTCATCTCACCTTTCATCTCACCTCAAGTCACGGTATTGATTAAATACAAATGTTTTGTTTGTTGCAAGAATGGACTACACAATGGAGGATTGTTACTTCAAGCCATGTAGAGGATGAACGATCCACTGATTGCTGCCAGACCAGATCACATCCGCAGTATCATTAGTGCAAGCAAAGCAAGGCAGGGTGGTCTAGCTGTGGATCTGGAGAGGCGTTTAAAAAGTAACGACCACGTTACCATTATATGTCACAAGGACTGTGTTTCATCGTACACGTCAAAGACTCACATACATTCAGGTGAAGCCCCATCCTGTAAACGACGGTGGCGGGCCGAAACACCTACATTTTACTTCAAGCAGCACTGTCTGTTTTGCAGGTGTTACATGCTCCTCCCCAAACCCCGGTCACGGTGTACCTCCGAGCCCCGAGAGGAGTCACGGCAGAAAGATGTGTTATTCTGTATGTCAAAGATCAGTGGTGAAGCCACACCAATTGTTACCAACAAACAAATATTGTATTAAGATCACACAAGAATAACAGTACAACAACAATAGTAATCAATTGTACAACCAATATACATTTCCTATGATGGTACCATCAAGTCCGTACAATATAACCCACTGTGCTCCAAGTGAGCGAAAAGAAGAACATTCCCCAATGTCTCTATTCCTGCATCAAACCAAAGTCGATCCACTCCAGCGATCGTCAGAACAATGTCCAATCGAGACCAGAATCGCATTCGGATGACAGTCACAGTCCCGCTGCCAAAGCTGCGCAAAGGTGCCCTCAAGGCGACTGGGAAATCACACCCTCGGGTATGGACGTTCCACGGCTCCAAATCGGCGAACCGCAGATTTCCCACTCAAGTCACGTGACACACGCACACCAGATTAATGTCTGAATGCGGTGAAAATGGTTGAAACTGAGTGAAAACCTTGAGCGATGCGCAAAGCGCGCGAGTCAAAATGGCCGACGGCCCGTTCCCGTGGCGTAACGGCACTCCAACGATTCTCTTCGGAATCGAACTCAAAACCTGACACGCAGGTTGATCTGTCACAGCGATAACAACTCTGTCGCAGGAATCCCTTTCCCGGGAAACCCAAAGTTCACCCGTGACCCTCGTTCGCCAATCGTTCGCTCCAGACCTCGAAGCAGCTCGGCTTCTTCTCCGACTCACTCGCTCCGCCTTCTGTTCCTCCTCTTCCTCTTCGTCGTCATCGTCGTCGTCGTCGTCGTCCGGTTCCGGTTTCATTTAAAACATTAACTTTTTTACCTTTTGAAAATAGTAATCTTTATTTCCCCCAAACGACAACAATAATAGAACATGGAATCAAAAATGTTTACAGTGGATGAAAACCACAACAACGGAAGTGACAAATCCGTAACACTTCCCCCCCTCAAGAAAGAAAGTTTAAACATAGTGAAAACTTTCTTTGCAGGCAAAAAGTCTTTTAACAAACAAAAGTAAAACTCCCACCCAAATCATCAATTCCCGTGAGCAACAATAATTAATATTCCCCAAAATAAAGCAACAAAACTTCCAAACAACCTACAGTAATTTCCAAAGTTAGTTCACTCTGGATAAAGCATCGGCAACGACATTGTCCCTGCCCTTTACATGCTCAATTTCCAAGTTGAACTCCTGCAAAGCCAAACTCCATCTCATAAACCTCTGATTCTTATTTTTCATTTTTTGAATGAAGATTAAGGGGATGTGATCAGTGAATCCAAAGCAAAGCAAATCTATAGCACTTTTTGAAGGAGGCCGAGCTAGGGCTGTCAACCGATCCGAGACCGGGACGAAATCCCGGCGGTTTCGGCTTTCGAGACGGTCTCGGGACGGTCCTGAGATAAATTGATTGACGCAATTTCTCGGTAAAAAAATCCCGGTTAAAATTCCAACTTCTTGCAGATATTTTCCATAATAGAGGCATTTATTGAGCCTTGCTTTCATTACTCTGCTTCTGCACAAGCATCATTTTTCGCAAGTGCAGCTGAACTGACACAAACGATGATAGATAAAGTGAACTCACTGTTCCAGGATTTTCCCCTCGTCAACAAACAATGCACTGCAAACGAATCCGAATTCCGAATCCGGATCTTCACCAACATCTAATCATGTCGTCCTTGTCACACACGCTGCATCTCCACAAAATTTCGTCCGAATCCGTCCACAACTTTTTGAGATATTGTGTTCACAAACAAACGGACAAACAGACAGGAGTGAAAACATAATCTCCATCGACCTTTGGTGGCGGAGGTAACGAAATCAGGATAAAGGTCACAATGAAAATCCCCCGCATCGCGGCTTCATTTAAACCGTTGAATCCTTCCGCTGTATCACTCCGCCTCGCTCCGCTTTACGCTGCGGTCACGTGTCCGTCCTTGGAGACGAGTTACGGAATGTGGTTGCTATGGTCTTTTGCACATTAATATCGACGGACTCGCTCAAGGCTCCGTGAATGGAGGGACGATGTTTATTTAGATTAAAAACACGTTTATAACGGATTATTCTACACACAATGTATTAATACAAGTACAATACATTATGTAGTTTTATGAAATGAGTTTTTGATGAACGTTTATGTTTAATTGCAACGCTAAATCTATAAATTGTAAGAATCCCTCGGGGTTTGGTTTGACGGTTTGAATGTGAAAGTATTTTGGTTATCTTATCTCCACTTTAGGCCTGATAAGTTGATTACGTTTACTTTAGTCACAGAGTCAAAATAAGGAGGGGGGGGAGGGGTGATCACTACACCGCCTGCTTTATAATTTACTAGCAGAAGTACCCGGCATTGCCGGGCGGGGGGGGGGGGGGAGGGGAGGGGAACGGGGGGGGGGGGGGAGCGAGCCCCTTGGGAAAGCGAGCGATTTTTTTTTTCATAGCGTCATAGCGTTCATAGCGTCATCACGTGATCGTTCTGAGCGAATCAGCGCCCACCTGCTCTGATGCCGTGGATTCCGTGCGCTGAAATGCGCTGAGGTAAATATGAAGAAAAAATATTTCGTTGTGTGGCAGGAACTTCTGAAAATGTCTGCCGTCGTCCTGGTGGGGCTTCCCAGGAATTCAGGCAACGCAGTCGGGTTGATCAAAGCATGGGCTCGGATAACTTGGGTGCCTTATCAGTCGACAATTGTTAAAACACGTGAACATTCGATGAAAGGCGTTATTTAGCGTTATTAGTTTCAATTTCTGGAATAAGGGGTCGGTATATTCGATCCGTCCACCGAACGGCTATCAACGGGTTGAACAAAAAATTGTACATTCCGATTTGAGTTGAGGCACACAACGCTGCGTCATTATAGCCCGCTTAACGGAACTATTAAAAAAAAAGTAACATGCACATGTGCGCAGCAGCAGGACGCGGCAACTATTGAACTATCATGAATATCGAACGGTCGTACGTGTACGCGCGCGAGCTACGAGAACGCTTGACATGCCCAATCACAACTCACAAAATGATAATGAAACTCCAACCGGGACTCGAATATGCCTGGGCAGAAACATTTTCTCCCTCTCTCTGACATTCCGAGCAAGAAATTACACGACAATACAAACTGTAATGAGATAACCCGGTCCCATCGGTGGCCGATCATCTGCATGTAGGCGGTGTATTTTATTTCATCCCAGTAAATGGAAGCTAAGTCGGAATTTAAGTACTCAACATCAGAAATGAATTTTTTTCATTGTTGTTTATATATTGTAATGAAATTCCATTAATTTTGAAGCCTTTTTTTTTTTTTTTTTTTTTTTAATGTTTTACTTTGTCAGGAACCGAGCCGACCGAGATCCCCTTATGAAAATTGAAAATTTATCGAGACGGTTCCGAGACGGGATTTTGAATCTAGCTAACAGCACTAGGCTGAGCTGAGAGCCAGGTTTCATGGCGGTTGGGTGGTGAGGCCTGGAAGTATTCACTGCATGGACGCATTTAGGAACGTGGAGTTCACGGGTTAATCCGTGTAGGAATCTTGGCTCGGCTGCTCCTGAGCACTCAGTGCTTCCAACTCTTCTCTTGATCATAAAAATCATAATCACGGTTGTAGAGTCGGGTGCTGTAGTCACGTGAGTAGCGGTCCCCATCTCGGCTACCACCGTAATAGTCATCCCGTCGAGAGTTGCAAAAACTGCGCTGCTGCTGCTGGGAGCCTCCATAGTAATCACGAATGCGGCCGCCACCAAAACTACTACTCCCACCCCGGGAGCCATAGCCACCCCTGAAACTACCTCGTTTTCCTCCTCTGTAGCCCCCTCGACGCCCATGGCCTGCCTTCTCTACTGTTATGGTCCGACCATCCAAATCCTTGCCATTCAAATCCTTTTCTGCATCTTTGGCGTCCTTTGTGTTTTCAAATGTGACAAAGCCAAACCCTCTTGACTTTTGCGTCTCCCTGTCTTTTATCAGCAACACTTCCAAGAGTGGTCCATATTTGCCAAAGATAGAGTCCAGAACATCTTCACTTGTGTCAAAGTTCAGTCCACCTACAAAGAGCTTGCCAACATTGCCTCCATCCATGACTTGTGCGTGCTGACACTTAGTTTCAGGGTACTCGACAAGAAGTGACTGTGCAAAGCGTGACGTCAGTACCTTCTCCTTCTCTTCAGAGCGCTTCCTACCCATAGCACGAGTCGCGGCACAGGATGGAAAGATACCCGGATCTCCTGGTCTAACTGTGCGGTGTTATTCTCCATACGAGGCTTTTCAACAAACATCGGATTACCAGAAACTCGCCCACCGGCCAAATCATTCCCGATAACAAAAGAGATTCCCTCTACAGGAAGAGTGGCTTGAAAACCTACGGTGACCGGTCCTGACACCAAATCAGACTTCAAATGGATGACATGAAGTGTAGCTTTAACATAGCCACCAACCACCTGTAAAAGAACACCAACACCAGTTGCCGTCTTCTCTGACAATGGCAAAATGCCTTCAAGCATCAAAGATTGATGTGCTCCTGTGTCACTCAATACCCTAACAGGTCTCTGGTTCGTTAAGTCTCCATCCAGTGACACAAACCCCTCTGAAATAAAAGGTTTGTAACCCTCTTGAACAAGGTCGTTCTGTGATGCCGTAACTTTGGCATGGGAACCTTCACAAGGCACTGTCCTCCAAGGACGATTTCTCGCATTTGCCAATGCATTCGGAGTTGTACTAGTCTGACTCTGCTCCTGATTTTTCCTTTTCAGGGCGTAACATTGGGACATCAAGTGTCCAGGTTTCTTGCAAAAAGCGCAAGTAGGCCCGGAGGAAAAACTCGCGGTCTGCCTCGGGCCCCCCGGAATATAAGTCTGTCTTGGAACTGCAGCCTTCTGATCCCTAAAAGTCACGGTATCAGATTTGTTGCGACAAGATATGCGACACGGGTGCACAGCTAAGCGTTATCCATGCCTCTGCGTCCGACAAGCGAACCGCGGGCCGGGGCCCCGCGTTACTTGCAGCCAACGGAACACCCATACGCACGTTCGGGAAGCGCTGCCTCTCCCTGCGGTTCGGAGGGCAACGCTTCAAGTGGTCGTTCGTAACCGCCGGAGTGCCCATGGCATTGCTCGGTGTGGACGTCCTCTGTGCAAACAGGCTGTTGGTAGACGTGAAGAACAGACGCCACGTCCAGGCCGAAACGTTCAGCTCGCTTGCTTGCGCGCTGAGCAGCTCGTTGAGCGGCTCACCGAGCGGCTCGCCAAGCGGCTTGCTGAGCGGTTCGGTCCTGGCGAGGTTGGTTTGTACGCTTCCGGCAGCGGATGAGTTCACCCGCCTCCTCGCCAGTTTCCCGGCCCTCACGCGGCCCACCTTCTCGGCAGTGGCCGTGAAGCACGGTGTGGAACATCACATACCCACCGTCGGGCCACCGGTCTACGCCCGGGCCCGCCGCCTCGAACCGACGAAGCTCGCGGTGGCGAGAGCGGAGTTCGCTACACTGGAGTGGCTGGGCATCGTGCAGCGCTCCAAGAGTGCTTGGGCGTCGCCGCTACACATCGTGCCGAAGCCTGGCGGGGGATGGCGGCCGTGCGGGGGCGACCACCGCCTCAACGATGCCGCCACCACCCCCGACCGTTAACCGGTCCCCCACATCCAAGACTTTTCCGCCCGGTTGGCGAAAATGTCCTGCTTCTCTAAGGTGGACCTCATACGTGGCTACCACCAGGTCCCCGTCAGGCTGGAGGACATCCCGAAGACGGCTGTCATTACGCCATTCGGCCTCTTCGAGTTTCTTCGGATGCCCTACGGGTTGAAGAATGCGGCTCAGGCGTTCCAACGTCTGATGGACAGCGTCTTGCGCGACCTGGATTTCGTCTATGTCTACCTGGACGACATCCTCGTCGCAAGCGCGTCCCGTGAAGACCACCTCCGTCATCTCCGCGCGCTCTTCGAACGCCTGGGCCAGCATGGCCTGATCGTGAACCCCGCCAAGTGCCGGTTCGGCGTCGCCGAGATCGACTTTTTGGGGCACCGCGTCACCAGGCACGGGGCCATCCCCTTACCAGCAACGGTGGAGGCGGTCAAGGGGTTTCCGCGCCCCCGCACGATCAGGGGGCTCCAGGAGTTCCTGGGCATGGTGAACTTTTACCATCGGTTCCTGCCCCGCGTCGCCCAGCTCCTGCGCCCCCTGCACGAGGCCCACTGGGGGAAGCTGGGCAAAGGTGACGTCGTTTGGACCGAGTAGATGGACGCGGCGTTCGCGGGCGCAAAGCTCGCCTTGGTTAACGCCACCATGCTCGCGCACCCGGCGCCCGATGCACCGATCGCCCTCACCAACGACGCGTCGGACTACGCGGTGGGCGCGTTGCACGAGCAATGGGTGCGTGGAGCTTGGCAACGGCTGGCGTTTTTCAGCCGGCAGCTTCGCCCGCACGAACGCCGGTACAGTACCTTCGACCGCGAGTTGCTCGGGCTTCACCTGGCGGTCAGGCACTTTCGCCATCTGCTCGAGGGCCGTTCGTTCACGGCCTTCGTCGACCACAAGCCCCTGGTCTTCGCGATGGCCAAGGTCGCCGAGCCGTGGTCGGCCCGGCAGCAGCGTCACCTCTCGGCCGTGTCCGAGTACATAACGGACATCCGGCACGTCGCGGGGAAGGACAACCCGGTGGCGGATTGCCTTTCCCGGTCCGTCGCCCACGCGGTCCACCTCGGCATCGACTATGCCCGGATGGCGGCGGACCAGACCACCGACCCCGACGTCCAGGCCTTGCGGACCGCCGTCACGGGCCTCCGCGTTACCGAGGTGCCGTTCGACGGCGCGGGCACGGCCCTCTTGTGCGACGTCTCCCTCGGGCGGCCTCGCCCCATCGTGCCCGCGGGCTGGCAGCGCCGGGTTTTTGACGCCATCCACGGCCTGTCCCACCCGGGCACGAAGGCCTCCCAGAGGCTGGTCGCCGACAAGTTCATCTGGCATGGCCTCCGGTAGGTCGTCCGTGATTGGACCAGGACGTGCCTCGCGTGCCAGCGCGCGAAGGTGCACCGCCACACCCAGTCCCCGTTGGCCCCGTTTACGGTGCCCGAACGTCGGTTCGACCACGTTCACGTGGACTTGGTGGGACCTCTGCCCCCCTCGCGGGGATTCACCCACGTTCTCACCATGGTGGACCGCACCACCCAGTGGCCGGAGGCCGTGCCTTTGGTGGCGACGACAGCCGCGGACATCGCGCAGGCGTTCATCGCCACCTGGGTTGCCCGGTTCGGCGCCCCCTCGGACATCTCGTCCGACCGTGGCCCCCAGTTCACCTCAGAGCTCTGGGGGGCGGTCGCGCGGGGGCTCGGTGTCCAGCTGCACCGTACCACAGCCTATCACCCCCAGGCCAACGGCCTGCGCGAGCGTTTCCACCGCTCCTTAAAGGCCGCGCTCCCGGCCACCCTCCGCGACGGCGGCTGGGTCGACAGGCTCCCCTGGGTCCTGCTGGACCTCCGGACGGTGCCCAAGGACGACCTGCGTGCATCCGCGGCGGAGTTGGTCTTCGGACAACCGCTGCGGGTGCCGGGCGAGTTCCTCCCCGACTCCACGGCACCATGGTCCGCTTCGTACGGCGGAGTTCGTGTTCGTCCGACACGACGCCCACCGGACACCGCTGCGGCCCCCGTACGACGGGCCCTTCCGCGTGCTGGAGACCGGGGCGAAGCACTTCACCCTGGACATCGGCGGTACTCCTGACCGCGTTTCCGTGGACCGCCTCAAACCGGCCCACCTCGACGTGGACCACCCCCCGCCAGGGCTCAGCCCCCACGCCAAGGCCGCCCCCCGGCGGGCGGACCCCCGGCACCGCCCAACCCGGCCGGCACGCCGCCCCCCGGCCCCGCACCCATCCCAGGGGCAGCGGGTGGCATCCCGGCATCCCAGACGCCGCCAGAGGGCGCTTCGTCATCCGTTTGCCCCGCAAACTGACCCTTCAGGTGCGCGGGAATTCTGGGGGGGCGCGTGTGGCGGACACGATGGCTCGCTGGCGCGATGACATCATTCCACGCACCAAGAGGGTGTCGGCCACGCCCGAGGGGTAGGCGTGGCCTCGGGATATACACGGGGCTCACAGCCCCGAGCACGGCAGTGCAATAGTTTGATCCTTCGAATAAATACGGTTTTGGTTCCGTACGTTGTTGCTTCCTTTATTGGCAAGACAAGTCATGCGCATAGCACCGCACTACAGTACATAATTTTTTTTTTAAAGAGGTAACATTTCAATAAAAATAACATGTTTGTTTCAAAAAGAGAAAAGGTTAAAGACAAAATGAACATATATTCAAAGAAAAAATACAAAGTATTGAATCATATAATCTAGTTCTCAACATATAAAATACTAGAGGGGAAACAGGTCGTATGTACGCCACTAAAATTTATAGGCGGTGAGATCGTGAAGTTCGTTGGTTGAGATGCTTCCTTTTTGATATCTCAAAAAACGAGAAGCAATTTTAATACATCGTTTCAAAAGTTTGTGAATAAAATGTCAAATCGTTGAGCACAAGCATCGTGAGAAGCGAACAAAAAAAATAAAAAAAATAAAAAACACCTCGCCACAAAGCATGACGTCACCCAATTAGCATATCCCGTGACAATAACGCAGCTGTTGCACTTTCCAATCAATAGTGCACGCTCACTCCATCAGACGAATACATGCACCTAATGTCCTAATTCGTATAAAGGGAAAAAGATGAAAAGCTTCGGAAGTATCTTATTCATACGTTGAAACTTAATCGAAAACGAGAACAACATCAAGAATTAGAAATGAAGTTTAAAACAAAGCTAGAAACTTCAATTTGTGGGTATATACTATAACGAGACCGCAATTGAATGTTTAAATTAATTTTCAGTCTGTGTTCGCTTGAACTTTAACTTCAGTGAAAAAAATTCCTTGCCCTCTGTTTAGCTTTTAAACTTTACTTTTCCGAGTTGAAAGTTTCTGTAAGTTAATTCGAGGTTTATGCTAAAACTCATTCGTACTCGAACCCAGATCCCTTCTCACCAGCAAGACTCATGATTCCGCCTGCACAGAGGGACCAACCTCCCAAATCCGATCCTACACTTCACCAGTGCCGTCTCAATCATTCTCCGTGCTCCATTCTCTACGCTAACCCCGAACTTATCTCCGCCCCCCAGAACTTATCTCCGCCCAGAATTTTCTCTAACTTTAGCTCCTCCCCATCAACTGATTGAACCTCCACGTTTAATTTAACATCAACCACTGTTGTAGTGGACTCAGCATGACGAATACGGATCGTGCTTCAAAATAGTTAAACCCGCAAAACGAGGATTAAAGGGCAGAAGCAAAGGAAGACAGGATGGAAAGCAGTGAACACGTGATTCATTCTCTACCCTTGTATCAACATGTCATGATTTCATTTACATCATTAACTGTTCAGAGTCCGTTTTTTACGACCAACAACATTAGCAATAGTTATTCGAAAACGATGGTTTCATTGTTCAAGTATCTGGAGTAATCTGTCTTCTTTTTTGTTTCTTTTAGAAATTCATGGTCTGTTACCTTCTGATAACAATAACATGGTTTACCATTAAAAAAACAATTAAAAAAACAACAACAACACCAAGGCTTCCTCAATCATCTGAGTTTCCGTCCTCTGAACCTCGAGGCTCCGCCCCTCAATACCCTCCGCTGTGTTCCCGCCCTTGTTCCGTCCTCTAAACCTTGAGTCTCCGCCCCTCGAAATGGTGTTCCCGCCCTCCTTTCCGTACGTTATGGCAGAAGACTGCGATGAGGAGGTCGTCTTCCGGGTAACGACGATTCCTTCCCGTCACACAGAGACCGTCTACGTTCCTACTGTCATTCCTACACTTATACCGTTGTAATACTAATAGTCCTGCGAACCTCCGGTTGTCACCTTCAAACACCGTTTTTATGCTCATACTCATAGTAAATGGCAATGATACTGATTCATGATACATCGCTGATGAATGCTGCTTAATATTGCTTCGGTCATTGTGAGAATTGTTTCAAATTATACGGTGTACACGTGGTTCTTACACTTAACAATGCATTGGCCTGTAACCTCATCACGTGACATTAGCATTACTAATCAGATTGACTATATACTCTGCACAGTCAGGTAGAAGGTCTGCCATTGCTTTTCCAAGCGGTATAGTCAGGGCAGGTATATGGAATTTAGCCTTCAATGTCCAGCAGCGAAAGCAAGGAGATTAAGCAGCCGGCTTAACTTCCCTCCAATAGACTCATTGATGCCAACGTCCTGCCTCATTGATGCCAACGATGCCAACCTCTTCCATTAAAGTACCATGATACTAACCCTTGATCTTTACTGTACTCCCATTAAGCTCCCCTCAACCCACTCTTCCACCCCCCAATCCAAATTCTCGACTCACATTACCATGATCATTCCCTCTCCCCCTTTCTTTCATCATGCATTCCTTGCTTCTTACCTCCACCTGTTGTCCCAAATGTTTGTACATTGCCTTTCTTCCCGCCGACACATTACCTTCCTGCTCTTCCATGTACTTGGATTTTATTTACACCCATCTCCTTTACTACCATCAGTGAATGTCATGATGTGCGTGTGTGTGTGTGTGGAAATCTGCCAGGACTCTCCACTGTATCAGTATCTTCAAGACGTTGGAGTCACTGATTTTGAGCTTGCTGATCCCGTCTCGGTCAAAGAGAGGTTGGAAAACGATGGTGGTGGAAAGACGTCACCGTCTGATAGGACTTCATGGGTCTGTATTGTTCACAATAGATTGTAGCACGGTTGATTATCATATACTAGTGAGGTACCCGTGCTACACACGGGTGGGAGGCCATCAACAAACAGACTACCCTTATTATACTTGTCTACCGCTACCCTTACTATATGTTTTGTGTGTCTGTTTGATTTTTTTTGTGTGATAAATGTTAGCTCTTTCACGAGCCTCGATCCTGTACACACACAAAAAAAAAAGACTGCAGAAACGGCGAATGCTAAAGCGAAACGGCGAAACCAATAAATTCCACATTACTGTAGCTGTAGCACCTTCAGTTGCACGTCAGACATGGACAGCAAGCTCGTCAAGGACTTCCATGAAAAACGTACCCGTTCGCAAACAAACGGGTATGTTTGTTTGCGAACACTTAAATCACTTAAAAAACGAGTACGTTTGTTCCATACCCAGTCAATGGCGAATCTGCATGTGGCGATCCGCGAATTCACATTTAGAAAGTAGAAACCATCATGGAATTCCGTCATTCACTTGAACTCGATATCTCTTTTTTCATTCCAAACAGCATAACTCCAATCACAAATTAAAGAACATTAATATAAAAAATAAACTTTTAACAACATTCGTGACATAAACAAATATTTAAATCCTGATGTAAAGTTCCATGCGGTTGGGTGAATACAATTACGAATTCAAAATCGTAATTGTATTCACTCAATTCCAATCATCCATTGATACTTTAACAAAATGATTAACACGATTAACGTTTAACCATTTAACATTACGATTGAATGACGGTTGTATTTGGATATTATCAAACCCGCGCATTGCCGTCATCTGTCCACTTCCGCATTCGCGGCAGGTTTGTAATTCTCATCCAAATCTAAACAGTATTTGTAGAATTTCAACAAAAGCCACATCACTGTTCATGTCGGTAAATATTATTCCATCGTGTTTGGAAAAAACTGGAAAATTGGAAAATTGGGAAAAAATTGAAAAACAATGTTGCCTATTTTACTCCAAGGGGTCCCAGGAATACCCACTCAAAATATCGTTGCGATCGGTTCAGCCGTTTTTGTGGTACCTTTGAAAGGACAGACGGGCGGACATTAGGTGAATTATAGTAAGATGGTAACCGCTTTTTCCACCTTTAAACTCGATGATCGAGAGTCTACGTGACGCATGTTCATTATTGTGGTTGATGGCCATAACAATACAAGCCGTAAATAAAGTGAAAACTAGAGAGTTCATAGACGACCTTACCCCGTGCGGTCTTGGAAAACAAGTAATATTTTGTCCAAGTACTGCTCAATGAAAGGGTTTTGAAAGTGCCAAAAAGGCGATTTGTGAACACGCTGAGAGTGTTCAAGTATATAATTCAATTTAAATAAAATGAAGAGTTTAAAGGTCGTAAAAAAAAAATCCAGAAGTTACCGCTGTAGATACCAGTGTTTTACACACCACTTAATTAACACGTTACATTAGTTATTCGTACATGTTGTTTGTGTCCTTTATGACCTTAAAAAAAGTAAAATTCCTGTTTGGATTGATTTTCAATTTTGTTTACCTGCCAGACAGACAGACAGAGTAAAACATTATCTCACTCCTCTACACATGCACGATCGGGTCGAGTTCAGAGCCAAAGTACTGACAGGTAGAGCTACATTCAAAGTACACTGGCCCCATGCCAAATAAATAAATAACATATCCACAAACACGCGACATCGCCAGGGCACCTTCAGCGCCCGGTGGTGTCGCCTTGCAGCACATGCAGATGGAACTTGGAGGGAGCGGTGTATAATAATTGATTGATTAATTGTGTAATTAAAATAAATAAATAATAATCGTAAAATAATTTATCACTTGGCTAATGGCATACCCTAGCCTGGTGTTGGCTCAGTGGTTAGGGTGTCGGCTTGGGATCCTAGGATCCTGAGTTCGAATCCTGGTCGATCGTTGAATTAATGCCAGGGGGGGTTGACTCAGCCTGTCATCCTTCCGAGGTCGGCAAATTGAGTACCAGCTTGCTGGGATGAATGTGCCGGTGTGTGCCCCGGTTTAGAATAGGTACACCGTATCCCTGCGTGTAGTAAAAGGCGAATAAAGGGTTGGCGTCAGGAAGAGCATCCGCCCATAAAAACATTGCCTCAACTAGAACGGCACTCAGTAGTGATCATACCCCCGCCTGGTTGGCCATATCACTCAATGGTGAAGAATCACTTAAAAAATTTAAAATAATTATCATATCCGAATCCATATTCAGATCATCACCAAAATCGAATCGATTCTTCCTTGTCACACACACAACCTGTCCACCAAGTTTCGTCCAAATCCATCCATAACATTTTGAGATATCCCACAATGTATAGTTTTTGGCCCGATCTCCCAATGGTGAAGAATCACTTGAAAAATTAAATAATTCCCATATCCGAATCCATATTCAGATCTTCTCCAAAATCGAATCTATTCGTCGTTGTCAGACACCCAACCTCTCCACCAAATTTTGTCCGAATCCGTCAACAAATTTTTGAGATATCCTGCTATATATCGTTTTTGACCCAATGCCAATCCCAATCAAATTGGGAGATCAAATCAAATGCAAAGCCCAATGGTGAAGAATCACTTAAATAATTATGGTAGCCGGATCCGAATCCGGATCTTCACCAAAATCTAATAATTTCGTCTTTGTCACATACCCTACATCACTGCCAAATTTCTTCCGAATCCGTCCACAACTTTTTGAGATATTTTGTTCACAAACAAACAGACAAACAGACAGGGGTGAAAACATAACCTCCATCCACCTTTGGTGGCGGAGGTAATAAGGGAACCATGATGAACAAAAAGTTAATCTAATAGCATACCTAAACCATCACTGTTTCATCCAAAGCTGTAACTTTTTGAAAATCATTTAATCAAAAAATTAAATATCGAATCGATTAATCAAAAAATCTAAAATAGCCTTTATAGTCAAATCACTTGGTCATTGTCGTTGCCAAATAGCAGCTTCCTAGCTCAAAAGGTGCCTGAGATATTGCCCAGATGAGAAAGAAAATAAATAAGTGCTTAATAAATTGATAATAATTAAGTAATTATTCAATCAATTGAATAATCAAAAAATAAAAAATACCATTTTTGCCAAAGCACTTGCTCACTATTGTGCTGGAATTTAAGCTTCCTAGCTGAAAGGATGGCTGAGATATCGCCCAGACAAACAAAGAAGACAAGAAGACGTCGTGCATAGCACATCCACCCCCCCCCCCCCCCCCAAAAAAAAAACGTTTGCCATGGATACATCAAATTGTCCGTTTAATTATGATTAAAACTGACGATCCTAATTAAAGCTCAAGTCAATCTGATTTAAATTGATGATTTTTGAATTGATGATTTAAATTGAATCTGATTTAATCTTTTAATTTTGAATAATTTTGAGTTTAGGTATGCAAAGGTTTACAGTGTTATAAAATAAAAACTTTACAGACGACCTATATCCTTTCATTTCCTCTGTGCTGTTTGCGTGCAGCCTTCATTGCTTGAGAGAATAAGATTAAAATTCTCTGTAGCAGCAGCCTGCCTGTGGGAATGGTGGCCCCTCTTGGTGAGAGAAGAAGTGGTATGATTGCTTTCTTTTATTCACTCGTACTCACATGACTGATGGGGATTTATCTGTGGGAAAGAGGAATGAGCATATCATGAGATGGGCAGGAGTAAGGGATATTTGTGGAAAGACATGAGAAGCACAAATTGGTAGGGGCACGTGCTCTTTGGTCTTTGATATGAACTAGGACGTGCCCGTACGTGGGTGCCCGTTCCGTGGCCAAAAAAAAAAAAAAAAAAAAATTCCAAATTTAAATCAAGTGTACCTCCCTGTCTTTGCTAGCCATGACATTCGATGCCATTGACCATTGCCACGCCTACGCCACGGTGAGGCGACAGGGTAGGATTTGTAGGAGACCTGAAAGTGCAGTGTCAGTATGTATTCCATGTTCGAATTGTTTTAGTTTTAAAAATAGATTTAAAAAAAAAAGGTTTGCAAAGCATATCACCAAATTGAAACAGAATTGAAACAAAGCAGAATTCGTGATTATTATTATATTACTATAAATTATTACAAATGATTACATTACAAATTTTATTCGTTAATGTTAATTCCCTGCCATCACCCTCTGCCATCACCCTCTGCCATCACCCTCCCATCACCCTGCCATCACCCTGCCATCACCCTGCCATCACCTTCCCATCACCCTGCCCCATCACCCAGCCCCATCACCCTGCCCCATCACCCTGCCCCATCACCCTGCCCCATCACCCTGCCCCATCACCCTCCCATCTCCCTCCCATCACCCTCCCATCACCCTCCCATCACCCTCCCATCACCCTGCCATCACCCTCTGCCATCACCCTCCCATCACCCTGCCATCACCCTCTGCCATCACCCTCTGCCATCACCCTCTGCCATCACCCTCTGCCATCACCCTCCCATCACCCTCCCATCACCCTGCCAACACCTTCCCATCACCCTGCCCCATCACCCTGACCCATCACCCTGCCCCATCACCCTCCCATCTCCCTCCCATCACCTTCCCATCACCCTCCCATCACCCTGCCATCACCCTGCCATCTCCCTGCCATCACCCTCTGCCATCACCCTCCCATCACCCTGCCATCACCCTCTGCCATCACCCTCTGCCATCACCCTCTGCCATCACCCTCTGCCATCACCCTCTGCAATCACCCTCTGCCATCACCCTCCCATCACCCTGCCATCACCCTCCCATCACCCTGCCATCACCCTGCCCCAACACCCTGCCCCAACACCCTGCCCCAATCACCCTGCCCCATCACCCTCCCATCTCCCTCCCAAACAAAGAATAAATAAAAATGTCTACATGTACATTGTACACACCTTTATCTCGTTAGCACCTCTTCATAAACAACATTGCAGAGGAAACGGCGCTTCTTCGTTGTTTCCTCGTCCTGGGCAAGAATGCGGAGGCTGCTGGATCTGCCAACCCTACAGGCCGCCACGTAGAACTGACAATGGATGAAGAAGTCTCTTGGGCAGAAGATCCCAACATGGTGTAGCGACTGCCAAAAGAAGTTGTGCACTTATTTTGATGAATTCTTTGCGAAACAATTTTTCTTCAATCAATAAATAAAGAATAAGAATAGTCCACATGTACACACCTGTATGTCGTTAGCAGCTCTTCATAAACAACATTGCTGAGGAAACGGCACCTCTCCAGGAGATCCTAACATGGTGTACGACTGCCAAAAGAAGATGTGCACTATTTTTGAAGAATTCGTTACGAAACAATAGTTCTTCAATAAATAAATAATAATAAAAATTGTCTACATGTCCATTGTACACACCTTTATCTCGTTAGCACCTCTTCATAAACAACGTTGCTGAGGAAACGGCGCTGCATCTTTGTTTCCTCGTCCTGGGCAAGAATGCGGAGGCTGCTGGATCTGCCAACCCAACAGGCCGCCACGTAGAACTGACAATGGATGAAGAAGTCTCTTGGGCAGAAGATCCCAACATGGTGTAGCGACTGCCAAAATAAGTTGTGCACTAATTTTGATGAATTCTTTGCGAAACAATTTTTCTTCAATCAATAAATAAATAATAAGAATTGTCCACATGTACACACCTGTATGTCGTTAGCAGCTCTTCATAAACAACATTGCTGAGGAAACGGCACCTCTCCAGGAGATCCCAACATGGTGTACGACTGCCAAAAGAAGTTGTGCACTATTTTTGAAGAATTCGTTTCGAAACAATTGTTCTTCAATAAATAAATAATAATAAAAATTGTCTACATGTCCATTGTACACACCTTTATCTCGTTAGCACCTCTTCATAAACAACGTTGCTGAGGAAACGGCGCTTCTTCTTTGTTTCCTCGTCCAGGGCAAGAATGCGGAGGCTGCTGGATCTGCCAACCCTACTGGCCGCCACGTAGAACTGACCATGGCTGAAGAAGTCTCGTGAGCAGAAGATCCCAACATGGTGTAGCGACTGTCCTTGGGATTTATTCACAGTCATGGCAAAGCAGGGTCGTACCGGAAACTGCCGACGCCGCAGAGTGAACGGGAACATGTTGTCAGATGGACTCAAGGTTATGCGTGGAATGAGCAATGTGCGTCCAGAATTGACACCCATCACAGATTGTGCAACCAACAGATTTGGAAGGATCTGAAGTATGATGTACCTTGAGCCATTGCAGTGCCCGCTCTGCTGGTCGAAGTTTCGCAGCAGCATGATGACCATACCCACCTTGAGAGAGATTCGATGTGGCGGCATACCAGATGGACAGAGGGTGTTCAGGAACTCAGGCGGATACAAATGATCACCCTCAGATTCCGCTGTATCGACGCTACAGCAAACATGTTCCTCCCCTGGAAATATGGTCGTCATGTAGGCATTTACCTGATCGACTTCAGAATTGGTCGGACATAGTATAACACGCTCGCAAAGCCACTTGGGGTTGCTAATGTTGTTATGCAAGTCTTCGTACACCCAAGTGACAATATCCTGAAGTTTTTCACCTGGAAGAATGAGCGGTTCCCTGAGCTCAATAGCAAATTCACCCTCTTCTGGATTGACAGGAATCTTCCCTTCACCCAGATCCAGCAGGAATTTTGCAAAAGCAGATTCGTCCTGTTGTTCTCCAGCACCCTGCATGATCCTCATGTTTACTCTGAGACGAAGTATCTGCACTTTTCTCCACAGGTATGAGCTCTTGAAGCACCTTCCAACTATGTCAATACGGCTACCGTGTGGCACAACAGTAAGGATCTGCCTCCAGTCACCACTGAAAACCATTGCGATGCCGCCAAATGGTTCCTCGGAGCCCCGAAGCCACTGGAATGTTCGATCTGCTGCCTCCAATGCGCGACGATCCATCATTGAAACCTCATCCACCACCATCAGATTAGTCATGCGTATGAGTGCTGCAGTGGTGTCATTTTCACTGATGTTGCAAGTGGACTCATCAGTGAGAATGAGAGGACACTTGGTCCTACTATGGAAGGTGGCCCCTTTAGGCAGCAGCGTAGCTGCAATACCACTTGCAGCAGTTGCAAGAGCCACTTTGCCCATTGCGCGCACTTTGTTGAGTATATGAGACAATGTGAATGTTTTCCCAGTCCCACCACTTGCATCAACTGCAAGCATGCAGCCATGTCCGTGTTCCACACTCCGCATCACTGTATCGACAACAACGCGCTGCTCGTCATTAAGAAGGCACTCTGTTTGAGCGATGTGAGCCTCAAGTTCTCCTATATTGTGCACTGTTTCGTGCTCGATGACGCGCGGAATGCGAGACTGGAAATGAACTGGGTCAGGCTCAGGAAGGCCAAAGGTCCTACTGAGCGAAAAGCCGTGGCACTCAACTTTGTTCCTCAGCTCTAGTAGCACTGCACTCACAATGCGTCCATTTGGTTCATTCACACCTGCAGCACGCATGAAGTCCTCGCACAGCACATACTTGTGCCTTTCCCAGAACTGCACGTGGTTGCCTCTGAGAACGAATATGAGCATGTTGGCAAATACTTCGCGGACTGCAGGGCCAAAAGCAATATTTGCAGCCTCTTCCATAACAGAATCCACCTCCTGGTCATTGTCAACGATGCCATATGCAATGCAGGCTGCCAGATAGGTCTCCATGACCCTACCACCAACACGACGGAGATCCAGAAAGCATGTGGGGCCAGGCACGCGGTACAGTAGCATGCGGAGATAGTACAACTCGGCAGTATGGGAGTTGACGGGAATAATGGGGAGCCGCCCAACCGTATCAGCCTTACGGTTATCCTGGAAACTCAGCCTTCTCTTCCGCAATTGAAACCTTTTCCTCAAGTAGGTGAAGTGCTGGAATACATCTGGATATAGAACATGACGCATGTGTGGATGGAGATTCATGGCTTCGAAAAAGGCGGTGAGGGTTGTTGCAGGGGGTCCTGACTCTGCCACGTTCTGTACGGCACCTTCGTCATTGAACGTGATCACCTGCTCATCCTGTAGATGGAGTGCCAGCATCTCGACTGGTGGGTACTTGCGTTGAATGGGGAAATCGTATATGCGCCAGTATCCCTCAGATGCGGTGATGTAACGCCCTAGTTCGTAGCGTGCCACTTCATCATGTCGTAATGCCTCTCGCATCCTCTCATGAGGCTCTAGTCTGACCAGGCACTGGTCCGGGCCCTTTTCAAGGTATTTGTACAGGTACTTGACACAGGTGACAGCACAGACGATCTCAAGGTTGATGTGAGCATCGTACCTGAGGACAATATATGGATTGTAAGGCACAACCCATGCATTGTTAACTAATACGTTAGCACCGCCTCGTATTGTCTTCATGATGGGATCACCAGGTGCTGCTTCTGCCCGTCTTCTGTACAGGGGATAGGAGTCATCAGAGAAGCTTGTCGTTTGACGTAGGGCTTTGGGATAGTCCTTTGTGCACTTCCGGTCTGCCATGCAAGGGCTCAAGATGTTCCATTCCCCACAGGGGCCGTGAATCATGTGTGATGTCACAATACGGTGTAGTTCCGGATTTGTGAGTCTGTCAGGAATCTCAGCAGAGACCACGCGATCGACATCTGCAGGTGTTCTGGGCTTGTCGCGAGGTACCACGGTCAGGAGCATGTGTATATGGGGAAGGTGACGCTTTTGCGTTTCCTTCACCATCACGTAAGCGTCCACATGCCCCAAGATGTCATGCTTGAGGAGGTCTGCGAGGAGTGCTTCCACCTTCATATGAAACACCCGGGCGATGATATCAGGTCTTGCATTGGGTGGCTGACCCTCAAAAACCGATGCTTTAATTTCTGGCCACTTTGGGTTGCAGGTGAACGTTAGGAAAAAGTCTGGCTTTCCCTTGACTCGGACTAAAGCCATTGCATCCTGAAACTCTTTGGCATACCAACGTGGCGACCCATAAATTGACGGTGGCAGAATGGTGAGGCGTCCAGGTAGCACCTCAGCATCACTGTTTAACGCATCAACGATGATCTTATACTTTTCTGCCTTAATTGACTTCTGGTTGCAGCGAATCCAAGTGAGACGGTGTGACTCAATTTTTGCCATCATGTCGCATACGTACTGCTGTGTCAACCTTCCACCACGAAGCAGTAGATTGAAGTGATGAGTAGGATCACGTACTTGTAGATGGTAGCGGTAGAAAGTTGTTGGCGTTGTCCCTGCCAACTCAGTGTGGTACCCCTGAGAGCCGCAGGGTAGCAGAAGTATGTATGATAGTGGGTCATACGCTGGATGCATGGCGTCTATTGTCTGTAAACCTCCTCCCCTGAGGTGAACAGCGACTGCCAGCCTTCCAAACTGCTCAGTTGTCATAGCCCCTGGAGCAATGACAGCCACATCGCTGTCTGCTGAGGGAAGGTTGACGGTACCATGATGAAGGTCTCGGCGCCGCGTGCGACCTGTTAACACAATATTCAGTTCATTGGCGCTATCATTATGAACCACATACTCAATGGCTGATTTGAATTGCTGGACGTATGGGTTGCACTCATGAATGGCCTGTTGTGCTCTTAGCAAAAACTGTTCATTCAGGCCACTGTTCGAGGTGTGGGCACGACGATAATCCAGCTCATGGGCTGGATCGTGAAAGTAGATCTGAGCAAAGCGTGGGGTACAACCCAGATCGGCAAGAGGAGCACCAATGTAATGGTAAACCTTACCTTGTATGCGCACTCCAGGATTGAAGCCAGGCATACGTATCTCTCGGACACCGATACTTGCCATTGCCAGCGCGTTGTTGTACTGTTTCGCGTGCTTCACAAAGTCCTGGTTAAGGAAAAGGTTTTTAATAGCATCTGGAGGTTGTGATGGAATTGAACCGGGTTTTGGATTCGTAGGATCATGCATAAGAACGACCTTGCCGTGGTTGCAGCAAAATCCTCTTCTCTCCTCATGCCACACCAAAGCAGCACAATGCGAGCATTTAGGGCATTGAAATATTGAGGTCCTGCTCAACGCGTGCCTGTACTCACCATGAAGGACCTCTCGGAAGAAATCGGTATCATCGAATCGAGCAAGGTTGCGATTGTCATGGTGAGCCTGCTCCAGTCTCACACGGTGTACATCCTCATGGCGCAGGGCATCCCTTACTTGCCGGTCTTCTCGCTGGTGAGGGATTTCTTCTGCACGACGCCTTGTCATGCGTCCAGTGTTGTCTGCCAAGCGAGCAGTCCGATCTTCATCCGTTTCAGCTGCACGACGCCTTGTCACGCGCGTAACGTCGCGTGTCAAGCGAGCAGCGCGTTCATCATCAGTTTCTTCTGTACGACGCCTTGTCATGCGTCCAGTGTTGTCTGCCAAGCGAGCAGTCTGTTCTTCATCCGTTTCAGCTGCACGACGCCTTGTCACGCGCGTAACGTCGCGTGTCAAGCGAGCAGCGCGTTCTTCAGCAGTTTCTTCTGTACGACGCCTTGACATGCGTCCAGTGTTGTCTGCCAAGCGAGCAGTCCGTTCTTCATCCGGTTCTTCTGCACGACGCCTAGTCACGCGCGTAACGTCGCGTGTCAAGCGAGCAGCGCGTTCATCATCAGTTTCTTCTGTACGACGCCTTGTCATGCGTCCAGTGTTGTCTGCCAAGCGAGCAGTCTGTTCTTCATCCGTTTCAGCTGCACGACGCCTTGTCACGCGCGTAACGTCGCGTGTCAAGCGAGCAGCGCGTTCTTCAGCAGTTTCTTCTGTACGACGCCTTGACATGCGTCCAGTGTTGTCTGCCAAGCGAGCAGTCCGTTCTTCATCCGGTTCTTCTGCACGACGCCTAGTCACGCGCGTAACGTCGCGTGTCAAGCGAGCAGCGCGTTCTTCAGCAGTTTCTTCTGTACGACGCCTTGACATGCGTCCAGTGTTGTCTGCCAAGCGAGCAGTCCGTTCTTCATCCGGTTCTTCTGCACGACGCCTAGTCACGCGCGTAACGTCGCGTGTCAAGCGAGCAGCGCGTTCTTCAGCAGTTTCTTCTGTACGACGCCTTGACATGCGTCCAGTGTTGTCTGCCAAGCGAGCAGTCCGTTCTTCATCCGGTTCTTCTGCACGACGCCTAGTCACGCGCGTAACGTCGCGTGTCAAGCGAGCAGCGCGTTCTTCAGCAGTTTCTTCTGTACGACGCCTTGACATGCGTCCAGTGTTGTCTGCCAAGCGAGCAGTCCGTTCTTCATCCGGTTCTTCTGCACGACGCCTAGTCACGCGCGTAACGTCGCGTGTCAAGCGAGCAGCGCGTTCTTCAGCAGTTTCTTCTGTACGACGCCTTGACATGCGTCCAGTGTTGTCTGCCAAGCGAGCAGTCCGTTCTTCATCCGTTTCAGCTGCACGACGACTTGTCACGCGTCCAGTGTTGTCTGCCAAGCGAGCAGTCCGTTCTTCATCCCTTTCAGCTGCACGACGCCGTGTCACGCGCGTAACGTCGCGTGCCAGGCGAGCAGCTCGTTCCTCGTCAGATTCCATTGCGCGTGCACTACGTGCAGCTTCGTTCCTTCGTTCTCGTAAACGACGACTCGATTGGGGCATTGTCTTTATCTACAATCTATCTATAAGATAGACAGTAAGTAATAAGTATATAGCCGGTAAGTATAGAGCACTTTCGTAAGGCCGGAAGTGAAGTCTACACTGTCCGGAAGTTCGCATATCGCATATCTATCTATCTATCTATTAATGCCCAATTATTCAATTATCGCCAACGTATTTTGGCTTTTTGCAATTTAATCGCAAGGAAAAGTAGAAAGAGAAGAGGGAAAAAAAGAAAAGCCTTGCCTTGCTGCAAACAGCTGCTGCAAACAACAACAACATGGAAGGCTTCACTGTCCGGAAGTTGGCATATCGCAGTTACGATTATTTTAGTGTTAATGGCCAATTATTCAATTAGCGCCAACGTATTTTGGCTGTTTGCAATTTAATCGCAAGGAAAAGTAGAAAGAGAAGAGGGAAAAAAAGAAAAGCCTTGCCTTGCTGCAAACATCTGCTGCAAACAACAACAACAGTGAAGTCTTCACTGTCCGGAAGTTGGCATATCGCAGTTACGATTATTTTAGTGTTAATGCCCAATTATTCAATTAGCGCCAACGTATTTTGGCTTTTTGCAATTTAATCGCAAGGCAAAGTAGAAAGAGAAGAGGGAAAAAAAAAAAAGCCTTGCCTTGCTGCAAACAGCTGCTGCAAACAACAACAACAGGGAAGGCTTCACTGTCCGGAAGTTGGCATATCGCAGTTACGATTATTTTAGTGTTAATGGCCAATTATTCAATTAGCGCCAACGTATTTTGGCTGTTTGCAATTTAATCGCAAGGAAAAGTAGAAAGAGAAGAGGGAAAAAAAGAAAAGCCTTGCATTAACGCATTAACGCTTGCATTGCATTAACGGTTCGGCACACGTGATAGCTCGCTGCTCTCTGATTGGTTGAAGCGTTTTTTGGACATAGCTCGGTAAGTACTTGTCCGATTAATTACAAACCTTGAAAAGGCACATCCTCGGGTCCCCAGCAATATACCTGGCAAGTTTAAAGTATATCGGACCCGTGGTTGTCGAGAAACAGCGGTCACAGACAAACACACAGACACACAGACACACAGACACACAGACACACAGACACACAGACACACAGAGATTACTGGAATTATAGATAGATGTAGTTGGTAGGAGGAAATGGGGCAGACGAAAGTTAGTTGAGGTGGAAGGAAGTGGTGGAGAGGGACATGAGAGATGTAGAGACGCTGGAGGAGAAATCTCATGCTGCTGCCCTCACAAGAAGGTGGAATTTATTGGTGTCATAAAAGTATAGTTGTAGTAGTAGCAGTAGTAGATCTCAAAACAGCGTTCCATTGCAACGAGCACCATTTATTTTGATCTCTGCGCTTTGGTCTGAAATCTTTCACTTTAAAAGCATTATTAAGTGCGTTTTTGTGGTATGGATTTGACTTGCATTTGCAGGATGACACTTGCAGGAGACAGGTGGTTAGTTGCATCTTGAGCAGCTCCGCTCTTCTCCACGATGATCTGAAGCTCATTGATCTTTTTGCTCCTGGAGCAATAACAGAATCTGGTGGAGAACCACATCGTTGCAAAAGTGATGGAGAAACTCATGGTGTGACTTGGTAAGGCTGTGTCATGATGGTGGATGTGGAGGGGAGGACTCAATGAGACAAAAAAAAGTGTGTCGTTGTCTCACAAAGACTTCATTCTGCATAATCTCTTCCCTAATGAAGGTGAACTCACTTATGATGGCAAAACGTGTCTTTGCTTAGGTTTTCTGCTGCTTGCTTGGCAGTTCTGGCTGTTATGATCGCCATCTTTTCGGTTCACAAGACCTATCCATCCACTTGGCTGCTTCTGACTCTTTTGCTGATCCTTGTGACCACCTGCGTAGCTCTCACGCAGTTGTTGAAAAAGTGGTTTAAGAGAAAGAAACTGTTGATGAGCCAGGAGGAGCTGCAACAGTTGGTGCATGGAATTGAGCAGTTAGGATCCTTGGCAGGTAGAGCAATTCGCTTTGTCCAGGAGAGTGAAGTGATCGCCCGAGGTTTTACCCTGTGAGTAACCACTTATGTTTCCCCACTCGAAATCTCCATCACTTTTCCTTTGCTTTTTTCTCACATATTAACTCTTGTTTCACCTACCTTTGTCACTACAGAAGTGCAGGTTGCATCCCCGTTTTCGTTCTCTTTTACGATAAGGAATTGTTTTGAAACCCATTCCAAAAAGTCATTCTTCATTCGTTAAACAATCATTCACAAGGTATTCAATGAACTTAGATTAATTAGTGAATTATATTGCGATTGGTTCCTGTTTATTACATTGCGATTGGTTCCTGTTTATTATATTGCGATTGGTTCCTGTTTATTATATTGTGATTGGTTCCTGTTTATTATATTGCGATTGGTTCCTGTTTATTACATTGTGATTGGTTCCTGTTTATTATATTGCGATTGGTTCCTGTTTATTACATTGTGATTGGTTCCTGTTTATTACATTGTGATTGGTTCCTGTTTATTACATTGTGATTGGTTCATGTTTATTATATTGTGATTGGTTCATGTTTATTATATTGTGATTGGTTCCTGTTTATTACATTTTGATTGTTTCCTGTTTATTATATTGTGATTGGTTCCTGTTTATAAATATGTACGTAATGGCGATTATGGGTGAACGGGCAGATTTTAAGGTACCGTAACCGCTGAGTTGTCAGAGTTTGCCCTGCTGTGTACGGCGAGAAAAGCGGCGCCATTGTTATGACGTCGCTGGTACACTGAGTATCCCAGGCAGTGACGGTAGTGACGGCACTTCCTCCAAGCTCAGTGGCTACGTTAAGTGTTTGTCTCCTCAGTGGGCGTGTGTGTGTGTGTGTGTGTGTGTGTGTGTGTGTGTGTGTGTGTGTGTGTGTGTGTGTGTGTGTGTGTGTGTGTGTGTGTGTGTGTGTGTGTGTGTGTGTGTGTGTGTGTGTGTGTCAGCTCCTTTAAATGCCTTAGACCACGTGTTAAAAAACTGTTGGCATTTGGTTCTATACATTTTTGCGATGTCCACATCATCAGATTACCTGCAACATAATGGTTGAGACCTTTTAGTGCAAGACCTTTTTTCTCAACCCACTTATCTCATCCTTGGGGGAATTCGAAAACAGCATTGTTTGCTTTTAAAGTAACCACGATTCATGGTTGCTGATTCCACACACAAGTTTGCTGATACTACATTCTTTCGCCATCTACAGAGTAATCACTTTTGTGTTGTTTTGGGGGATTTTTCTTAGCTACTTATCTGATGCTCTGCATCAGTTATACCTGTGGTTCTTAACCTGGGTTCGACCGAAACCCAGGGGTTCAGTGAGCCAGTCTCAGGGGTTCGGCGGAGGTCCTCCGAAACGCATTGCAATTTGTTTTGTTTTTTTGTGTTTAGTTTTGTATCAATTTTGAATCTATGTGTAATTACGCTTATTATTAATATTATTATTATTATTTTGCTATGCATGTTACGAACGAATGGAAATGTTATTTGTAATTGTATTCCCATCCCATTCATGGTTTCTCTGGTCTGTGTTTAAGATAAGTTGTTTCACACTGACTGTGATAAGTTGAATCAATGAGCAACTTGCTAATTATTCTGTTGATGGTGCTTACTTGCCTACTTACTTACTGGATTTTGGACTTTGCAGGTGTTCAGAAATTCCAGTGAATAGCCTCGATTAGCTTGCCGTGTGCCGTGCGTCATTGGTCGCGCCTTACTTTGGAGTTACTGATTAATTGAAAAGTAATTTGGAAATGTTTGTGGATATGCAGGGTGGGTTCAGAGTTATATTAAAGTCAAAAGTGGATGGTGATTTTAAAATATGATTGAATTACTCAGAAAATTAGGTGGAGGTGATATAACTCCTTTGGTCGCAATTCAAAACTAACAATTCGCAGTTTTCTATGTGATATTATAATGGGATTTGAGGTGACATAGAGTTGAGTAGATAATAAATCCCGTCATCGTAACTATAAGTTATGTTTTCTTCGTTAAAATTTCTCAGTTTTCAGAGGGGTACTGATTATATTTAAGCATGTTCCTTTTTTTATTTTTGTCATATAATTATTTGCCCGAACTCAATAAAGATCAGTTTGTTACTTCTTTTTTTTCTGCAGTATTTCGAGCAAAAAAAGGATGTGGTCAGAGGATTACGTGCGGTACGGGTTCACGTGTTTGACGGAACGGGACGGATGTCAGCGTCCTCAATGCATGCTTTGCAATGTCAAGTTGAGCAACTCCAGCCTAGCACCAGCAAAACGCTGGGAACACTTCAAAAAACTGCACGGCGAGGGGCAGTACAAAGACGCAACGCTGCATGAATTCAAATTGAAGAGGGTCCGATTCGATGCAAGTGCTACCTTGCCCACTCTCGGCTTCGTTCCAATTGACAAACCGATCCTCACCGCGTCGTATGAAGTTGCGTACCTGATCGCAAAGCAGGGCAAACCGCACACCATTGGAGAGACACTCATCAAACCGGCTGCGTTGAAGATGGCCAACATCATGCTCGGAAAAGCTGCTGAAAACAAGTTGTCTCTCGTTCCACTCTCAAATGACACTAGCAGATGCAGAATTGACGATATGAGTGACGACATCCTCGCCCAAGTAGTTGCAGATTTATTCGCGAGCCCGACGAAATTCAGCCTTCAACGAGACGAGACCACCGACGTTTCGAATTTGAGCCAGCTCATCTTATTTATGCGTTATGTCAAAGGAGACGAGATCAAGGAAGACTTTCTGTTCTGCAAGCCTCTCACAACAACGACAAAGGCAGCTGACATGAAGAACCTTGTGGACGACTTCTTCAGAAACAATGGCCTCTCGTGGAACATGGTGTCTGCAGTTTGCTCGGACGGAGCTCCAGCCATGCTGGGATGCAACTCCGGTTTTGGAGCGCTGGTGAAGGCCGATGCACCACACATCATCGTCATGCACTGCGTCCTGCACAGACACGCGCTGGCATCAAAAACCCTGCCTCCAAAACTGGCCAATGTTCTGAAAATCGTCGTTGAAACTGAATTACGTGCGAAGCCATGCTCTGAATCATCGCATCTTCAAAGAGCTGTGCAATGAAATCGGCTCTGAATTTAAAGTCCTTCTCTACCACTCTAACTTTTGATGGTTATCACGAGGGAAGTTAGTGAGCCGTGTTTTTGCCTTGTGTGTAGAATTAGCCCTGTTTTTGCGAGAACACCAGCATTGCCATGCAACATTGCAACGCACTTCCAAGAGTCAGAGTTCATCCTCGCCTTGGCGTACTTGGCTGACATCTTCGACGCACTCAATCATCTCAATTGCCAGATGCAAGGCGGTGGAGTGAATGTCATCGAATCTGAAGAAAAGCTGAGCGCTTTCCGAAAGAAGTTACCATTGTGGAGGCGGCGAACAGAGAACGACAACTTCGCGAACTTTTCCCTACTGGACGAGTGCGTGAGCGGGATCGAAGATGAGTTTAAAGTTGGAGGCACTGCTGTACCGGGGGAGCTGAAGCAAGCAATTGCCACGCACTTGGATGAGCTGGGAAAGTCATTCGACGGCTACTTCCCCGACCAAGAGCAATACCCAGCATGGGTGCGGCAGCCATTTACTTTCGACGTTGCAACGGCAGATGTGAACGACCAATACCTCAACGACCTTATCGAACTTCAGCAGAGCCCGACTCAACAACAACTCTTCGGCACAACAACGCTCTCAAAGTTTTGGTGCCGCCAAATGGAAGGGTATCCTCACATCGCTAAAATTGCCCTTGAGATCCTCACGCCGTTCGTTACAATGTATCTCTGCGAGCATGCGTTTTCGAAACTGGTAGACATTAAAACAAAGAAAAGGAGCAGGCTTTCATGCGAAAATGATTTGAGGGTGGCCCTTGCCAAAACAAAACCATGCATTTCCCAGATCGCCTCCCGAAAAGAAGAACAGAAAACGCATTAAGATGCAATTCTTCTTAATTTTTTTTGTCAAATTTGAGGGGTTCCGCGAGTGTTCGGTGGGTTTCGTTAGGGTTCGGCACCTTTAAACAGGTTAAGAACCACTGAATTATACATAGGATAGCTATGTCGTGAATAGACTTGGTTTATATTTTACAATCCAAGAATTCTTGTTTGTGGCTCGCAGGATAACTGGTTCCAGGTGGTGTACTCGCGCCTGCAGCCAGCCGGAGTGTCCAGGGAGTTGTGGGGACAAATTAAATTCAAGAGGGCACGTTTCTTTAAAAAGCACATCAATACAACTGGAGGTGACGGTGCTTCTGCGAGAACAATTTCTGCGCCAACACGCGGAGTTGATGTATTTATGATATGTGAACTCGGATGACAAAAAGCAAAGCCAAAATCCTCTTACAAAACAAAGTACACCACACTTGATGCCTTTTCCATTTTAAACCACTTGTCAAGCGTTTGGGCTTCTTGAAAAGCGCTATACAAAATAAATGAATTATTATTATTATTATTATTATTTATATATCACAAACAGACAGACAAACAGACACATAAAACAAATAACATCGGGAGCGGTAGACAAGATGGGGAGAGAGGGGGAAGGACACAAACACAACATTTGAGAGCAGGGACCGAGAGACATGGAGACATCGAGAGATCTGTGGGAGGGAGAGGGCTTTGGGGGGGAGGCATGTGAAGGGGGGAGGCATGTGAAGGGGGGGAGGCATGTGAAGGGGGGGGGGGTGGGAGAGGTATAAACATATGGACACTGCCAGGATTTCCAGGAAATAAGTTGGAATTTCAAACAAGGTGGATCTGGGGTGAATTAGTGGGGGTAGAAAAGATCAAGGTTATGGATGGGGGAAGATAAGAGATGGTGGTGAACAGCTGTTTTAAAGACCTGGAGGGAGGAGAGGGATTGAAGGGAGTGTGGGAGTTTGTTCCACAGGCGGGAGAAAAGAGGAATGAAAGAGTGAAGGTGAGCAGAGAGCCGAGATTTCGGCAGTTTAACCATCAGAGGGTTGCTGGCAGATCTTGTGCGACCTGTAGGAATATTTGGGGGACAGAGCACGGAGAGAGCTGGGGGAGCAAGGCCGGAGAGGAGTCGGTAGAAGACAGAAAGACCACCTACCTGCCTGCGGTGAGTGAGTGAAAGGCCCTCAGAGATAGCTTCATCGCGGGAGATTCCAATGATTTTGAAAGCTTTGGATTCAACAGCGTGAAGCCGAGCCAGGTGTGAGGCAGGAGCACCAGCCCATAGGGGAGAACAGTATTCCATTGAGCTGCGGATGAAAGCCTTGTATGTGGTGAGGAGCTCAGGTGTGCCGAGGAAGGACTTCGCACGACGGAGGATGCCCAGTCGGCGACTGGCTTTGGAGGCCAGCTTGGAAATGTGGTTTTCCCAAGAAAGATCATGGCAGATAGTGAGACCCAAAAGCTTGAGTGACAGAACTTCTTGGAGAGGATTCTTGAGAAAGTAGATGGGAGGGTTGTCCAGTCGATCTTTTCGGAGAGACATAGTAAGAGAGTGAGATTTGGCAGGATTGAAAGACATGTTCCACTTGTTTGACCAGTCTGTGATTTTGTCCAGGTCTTCAGAGAGTGAGGAGGCTGCAGACTGCCTATCTGAGGGAAGAGGAATGGAGCGGCAGAGAGTGGAGTCATCAGCAAAGAGATAGAGAGGATTTTCCAGAGAGTCAGAGAGATCATTGATAAAGACCAGAAAAAGCACAGGGCCCAGCACACTTCCTTGGGGAACTCCAGCCTGAACAGGAAGGGGAGATGAGAGAAATCCATTCAGGGCCACACGTTGACTACGACCAGAGAGGAAGTCCGCAAGCCATGCATGGAGATTTCCATGGATACCATAGGAGGAGAGTTTGGTGAGCAGAGCTGGGTGCCAGACCGTTTCAAAGGCCCTTGATATGTCAAGGGAGACAGCTCTGATTTCCTGTTTGGCATTCAGGACCTCCATCCATTGTTGAGACAGCAGAAGCAGCATGTCCAGAGTAGAGTGACCTGGTCTGAAACCAAATTGATGATCAGAGATCAAGCCATTGGAGAAGAGGAAAGATTTCATATCCGAAGCAATGATGGATTCCATGACTTTGCTGATAATTGGGAGCAGGCTGATTGGTCTGTAGTTGCAAGGATCTGTTTTTGCACCTTTTTTGTGTAAAGCGGTAATGTTAGCTGATTTCCAGGATGCTGGCAGATGACCTTGAGCAAAAGATAGGGTGAAAAGAACAGAGAGAGGGTGAGATAGAGCGGCAGAGCAGGATTTTAGGACCCGTGGGCTGATGCCGTCTGGTCCAGTTGCAGAATCAGAGTCGAGGTTTGACAAAAACTCCTCCATCTTGTCAGGAGAGAAGGACACAGAGTCCAGGAGCATTTGGGTTCGACTGGGAAAGGTGGGAACAGAGAGAGATGGGTTTGGGACTAAGGATTTCGAGGCGAACACAGAGTTGAGGCATTCGGCTTTGTCACGTGCGATGTCAACTGTGTGGCCATTTGAGGTAAGGGAGGGGATGGAGGGGGAACAAACACCAGAAACGGATTTGACCAGACGCCACCAGGATTTGGAGGAAGGAGACAGGTTTGAGAGTTCATTCTTGAGTGAGGAGAGATAGTGCTTCCTGGCACTCCTGAGGGTAGACACACACTTGTTCCGAGCTTGGTGGAAGGAACTGAGATTTCCTTCAGTTGGATTAGCCTTCCAAGAGGCAAAGGCAAGTTGTTTCAGGGCAACTGCCTCACCACAAGATTCAGTGTACCATGGACAGGAGGAAGGGTAAGACAATTGAAGGCGAGATGGGATAAATCTGTGCATGAGAGAGATCAGTTTGCTTTGGAAGAATTCCCAGGAAGAATTGATGTCAGAGGCAGTGGAGATGGGAGACCAATCCAGACGATTGATGGCTGCTTGAAGACCGTCCCAGTCGGCCTGAGTGAAATGCCAGACTCGTCGACGCTGAGGAGGCTCTCTGAGAATGGCCAGAGAGATGTCCACTTTGACAAGCACATGATCAGAAGAACCGATTGGAGCAGAAGAAGAGCAGCAGACATTAGCAGGGAAGTTTGTCATAACCAAGTCTAGAAGAGAAGATACTCCATTGGCTGAGATCCGGGTCGGGAAATTGACAGATTGTGTCAATCCCAGTGAGTCACAGAAGTCCTTTGCTGAGGTGCCATGACTAGTGAGAGAGGAACCCACACCCAACCAGGTGGCATGATGACAGTTGAAGTCACCACATATGAGGAAGAGAGAGTTGGGATGAGTGGATAGAAGTTGGTCCATGTTGTCAGACATTGAAATGTAGATGGAGTCATCACTGTTTGGGGGACGGTACAGAACACATATGAACAAAAGGTGGGAGCGGAGAGGAAGCCGTAACCAGAGGTACTCCTGCGGGTGCGGAGGAAAGAGAGCAGTGCAAGGAGAGTGAGGAAGAGAGTTTTTGACAAAGATAGCCACCCCACCACCAGGCCGAGGCTCAGGTCTATCATACCGGAGGAGGGAGTAACCAGGAAGAGATATTAAGGAATCAGAGACATCTTGAAGGAGGAAAGTCTCTGTTAAGCAGATCAAGTCTGGATTGTCAGAAGCAACCTGTATGGAGAGATCAGTCAGGTTTGAGCGAAGGCCCCGGATGTTTAATATATACAGTATATATATATACATAATATATATATATATATATATACATGACATGCAGACATGGAGACATCGAGAGAACTGTGGGAGGGAGAGGGCTTTGGGGGGAAGGCATGGGACGGGGGGGGGGGGGGGGGTGGGAGATGTAAATGTTTCATGATATTTGTTATATTATATCACATTTATCTGTCAATATTGCTGAAATGAAGATCAAATAGCTGTATGTTGAAATATGTTGAAAAAGTCAAAACATTACATGGGGTGTACTTACTTTTTCACGTGACTGTATATATATATATTTCCTGGACATTTCACCCTGGACATCGGCGGTACTCCTGACCGCGTTTCCGTGGACCACCTCAAGCCGGCCCACCCTGACGTGGACCACCCCCCGCAAGCGGCTCGGCCCCCGCGTCGGGGCCGCCCCCCGGCGGGCGGACCCCCGGCACCGCCCAGCCCCGCCGGCACGCCACCCCCCTGTCCTGCACCCATCCCAGATGCCGCCAGAGGCATCCCGCCATCCCAAACGCCGCCAGCCGCCAGAGGGCGCTTCGGCCGGGTCATCCGTTTGCCCCACAAACTGACCCTTCAGGTGCATGGGAATTCTGGGGGGGGCGCATGTGGCGGACACGATGGCTCGCTGGCGTGGTGACATCATTCCGCGCACCAATGTGGTGTCGGCCACGCCCGAGGGGTAGGCGTGGCCTCGGGATATACACGGGGCTCGCAGCCCCGAGCGAGTCAGTGCTACAGTTTGAGCTTTACAATAAAGACTCTTTTGGTTTTGATCCTACGCGTTGTGGCTTACCTTTTTGGCAAACAAGTTGTGCACGTAGCACCGCACTACAGTATCACACATATCTTAGGGCGACCGGAGCAATAGCTGGAGAGAAGTTCCGATTACAAACTTCAGAAATAAGCGTTTTAATGATGTAGACAAGGCCTGCACCAAGTTATGCGACATTAGCATGTCTATTTGGGAAACCAAACAAGCATTAAATTTAACATTTTTGGAGTTTGTTGCATGCACTCGAGTGAGGGCATGTTCATGCAAAGCCAGCAGTGTAAATGCAAACCCGAATCAAACCAAACGATTGTTGTGAGACACAACCAGAAAGGTTACATATTTCATATTGCTCTTTGTTTATTCAATTATAGTCCCAAAATGAGCACTGTGCCATTTCCTGAACAGGTCAACAGCAGATCTGCCCACAAGAGTGCTGGACTCAGGGGTCAGAGCGAAGCTCCAACATACGGAGCTCCGCCAATCGCTCTACCAGGCAGTGCGTCTGGCCTTGCTCGCTCTCCGCCAAGCCACGGCTGACATGCTGAAGTCATATCCTTGTCGAGGCGTGTTCCGCACACGATGGCGCAGCTGTAGGGCGTGGAATGTGACCGGGAAACCTTGCAAGTAGCAAAGTCGACATTTGACACCTTTAAGCAGTTCTTCAACGAGTGTAGCAGAAACTGTATGGGAACTTTTCTCTTGTGACTATTGTTATAAAGATTTATTTTGGTGATTTTGATTACTTTGCCATGTTGCTACCTTTGCTATTTCTCATGGGTGGTCCATTAAGCCAGTGGTTTATTAGCAAAATTTATTTTCACAGTGTTGGAAATAGCTGAGCAATATGGCACGTAAGGTAGTTATTCCGGCCTGCAATGAATGTGGTTTTCAAATCATTTGTGTCGGATGTGGGTTGCTCGACTCACATAGCTTCGGTGCAGAAATAGTGGCATAATTTTTTGATATGCCGCACACGAAACTGGCTGTTGGGAAAACATCTGCTCGGTAGACATGTCAGAAACCTGGTGAGACATAAAGGAAGATCACAATGTATCGGATATGTGCAATGAGCAATGTTTACGGTAAGTTAGCCATGTTGAAATATTCCATCCTGTCCGACAGGATGATGCAGATATACTTGCAGGTAAAAAAACAATTCGATAAAATTGCAGGTAAAATTGCAATTAGATCAAAAAAAATAGAAACACCTGGGTAAATGAGGGACACCAAGCAATGGCTTCCACACAGGTGTGGCCCTTGTGTTAATTAAACAAATAACATCCCAGCATGCGAAGGGTAATGTATAAAATTGCTGCACAGGACTGGTTGCCTATAATTATGGCTGCAAGAGGAAACTCCCCAATGCCAACCATCCACAGACCACGTGTGGTCGCACAATGGTTTGATGAGCATGACACTGGTGTTATTGATATATTATGGCCTTCTCAATCACCAGGTCTGAACGCATTCGAGCATTTATGGGATATTCTGGAACGACGCCTGAGTCAGCGTTTTCCACCTCCATAAAACAGGTGTGACTTTCTTGTAGACTGTAGAGGAATGGTGCCGCATCCCTCCTGCAGAACTCCAGAAGCTGGTATACTCTATGCCACGGCGCATGCAGGTGGTGGCCCAACACCCTATTAAGTGACTTTACAATGGTGTTTCCATTTTTCTGTCCACTACCTGGACCTTTGAGCTGTCTAAATCTGGGTTCGATTCCCGACCCGACTATAAACTATTTTTCACTTCACAGGCCGGGCATTGCTTCCTGAAGCCTTCCTTCGGTCGGATGTTAGGTAGCGTGTCCCATCTGCTGGCATTAGTTGGTAGACATTTTAAATCCCACTGTTTTTCATGACGTTTAGGCAGGTTATCTCCCCCAAATTTCCCCAACAAGGAGGTGGGAATAGTTGGGGTGCCCAACAAGTCACAGTTGAAACTTTCCACACTTAGAGGTTATATCTTGATCACATTTGTCGTAATTTTTCTCAGTAAGGGTACTTTTGTATTTTTTTTTTGGTTCTTTGAGAGCAAAATCTAAGTCGCATATTGTATTTTATGTTAGCACGTACGAACATTGTAATCATTATACCTGAGAGGTAAAGTTAGGCTACACCATATGACGAGGGTTTTGCTAAAAAGAATCGATTTAAAAAGATAATCTAATTAAAAGGATAATTAATTTAAAATAATTAAAGATTAATTAAATAAGAGTATGATTAATTAAAGATTATTTAATTAAAAAGATAATTTAAAAAATCGTTTTTAAAAGATCATCTAATTTTAAACATTAACACTAAAAGGTATACTGACTTTGAAAGATTGCTTTTTTAAACTTTACTAAAGTTGGTTGTTGATTGTTGCATTGCAAACAATATTGTTTACCATTGAATCTCCTCGGTTGTTGAATCGCCCAGCTTACCTCTCAGGGCCTTGAACATGGAAAACTAGTTTGTGGACGTTTTAATTGTACAACTGGTTGTTTGTTTGTTTTTACATCAACAACAAAGTTGTCATTTTACAGTGGGTCATGTGGTGATGCATCTTCTTCTTCTTCTTTGTATACAGCACAAGGATGCGGGGTAGCACCATTGGCTGAGGGTGTGGCTGTGCCACTGATGCAATGCCCTCTTTGATGCATCGTGCAGGCAAAAATTTGGAATTTGGACTTGGTGTAGGTGATAGCTGGCCTACGCTTCACGAAGGACGCCGTGGGATCTTTAACGTCCACCAACTAATGTCGGCAGACGGGGCTCATGTTTAATGTCCATCCGAGGGACGGCAGACACATTGATGAATCACCTGCCTGTGAAACACCGGGATGACAGTTTATAGCTGGGCTGGGATTCAAGAGTGTGCGTGTGTACCTGTAGGCCATCATGTCAGCCCTTGAGAGATACCAGGGTTGCAGGAATCAATTAGAGATGGGTATCCTGTGACTGTGTGTGCCATTCTAGACCACCAGGTGTATCCACAGTTGTCGCAGGTAAAGGTCGAGGTCCTGGTATTCCAGCATCTTGGTTTTGGATGTGCCAACGTATCCTCACTTTTTTTTAAAATATGAGGACAGTGGACTTGACAAGCGACTTCCAAGACATCCGACTCTAGGACATTACATGACGCAGCATCATATGAGTGAGAATCATGCAATACGTCCACTACGTGCTGTTGATATCTCCACCATCGAAGGTGGACCGAGGTTTTGTATTCACAACTGTTTGTCTGTCTGTCTGTCTGTAAGCAGGATATCTCAAAAACATTTGGATGGCTTCAGATAAAGCTTGATGGGCAGTTTGGCTGTGTGACAAGGACATATTGATTAGATTTTGGGAGGATCCTAATCCGGACATGAGAATTTTTAAAAGTAATTCTTCACCATTGAGAGATCGGGCCAAAAACTACATGTAGCATGATATCTCAAAAACTTATGGACGGATTCGGTCAAAACTTGGTGGATGAGTTGGGTAAGTGACAAGAACAAGCCGATTAGATTTTGGTTCAGGTCCGGATCCTATCAGAGGGATACAAAACGCTACCTGTTGAGCCTCGCGGAGGTATGCTCGCTCCCGAGTGCCTTTCTAGTTACCATCGCCAGAGGAGAGGGTATTGCATTTGAGTCCGTTTGTTTGTTACTTGGCAAATAAAAAAAAATTTTTTTTTGCAAATATGTTCATCACTCCGGTGTGTGTGTGTGTGTGTGTGTGTGTGTGTGTGTGTGTGTGTGTGTGTGTGTCCGATCACTTATACTTGCCTACAGGTCACAATTTTAAACCGATCTTCACAAAACTTCACCAAACGGTGGAGTTCGTGGTCCGACAAAATCCTATATATATTTTGGGGTCAAAAGGTCAACATAGGCCAAAGGTCAACCACTTTTTTCAAATTTCTAAAATCCTCAATTTTCATCCGATTGACTTGCAATTTCAATAGGATTTACATATCGGCTTAATATAATCAATTCAACCACCAACTATTTTTGAGATCAGCGTAGGCCAAAAGGTCAACGTAGGCCAAAGGTCAACCACTTTTTCTGAATTTCTAAAATCCTCAATTTTCATCCGATTCACTTGAAATTTGAATTGGATTTACATATCGGCTAACTGAATTCAACCACCGATTATTTTTGAGAACACCTTAGGCCAAAAGAGCAACATAGGCCAAAAGTCAACAACAATTTCAAATTTCTAAAATCCTCAATTTTCATTCGATTCACTTGAAATTTGAATAGGATTTTCATATCGGCCAACTGAATTCAACCACCAACTATATTTGAGGTTAAAAGGATGCTCTACTGAGTGCCATTCCACTTTGTTCTGTTTTGCCAGTGTGATTTTTCATCTGTTTGTTTGTCTGTTTGTCCACACAGATTAAATAAAATTTTCTCTGCAACTGTTGGTCCGATCGACAGGAAATTTTCACCATAGGTGCAACTCCACCTGTAGAATATTTTTTCATGATAGTTATGACGTCATAGGTCACGTGGTTCGGCCGCCATCTTGGAAAAAACGAAAAAATTTGCACCTCTATATCTCTGAAAGCGCTGAATATAAAAAACTGAGACATGGCTCATTGTAAAGAACTCTCCATGGGGAATAAAATATGTTAATGATGATGTCATAGGTGCCTCCATTATGACATCATAATTCGACAAGTAGAAAACTTCATCCGATCAAGATGAAATTTCTTGAGCATTATCTTGAAATTTATTGGTTTAGAAAAAAAAAATGATGACGTCATCGGTCACGTGTTTCGGCCGCCATATTTGTTTTGACACAAAAGCCTTAAAAACCACTGAAAATACATCCTGGCGTGGGTTTGCAATCTCTGATTGCTCTTTTTCTTGTTATTGATTGTATTATTAAATGTTCCTTAAGAGATTGGGCAACTGCTATGGTGTAAGGCATGAATTGACTTTGACTTGCAGTTAGGCCACAGTATCACATTTAGGTCGACTTATTTCTAATTAGAAGATGTTGTTTTTAAGCGGTGCTATATAATTTCCACAAACAAAAACGATTCTCCTCCTGCTGGATTATCTGGCCTCGGAGATGGATCTAATGACGAACCTGGTGCCTGTTTGACGGCTCAAATGAAAGCAGCTGTAAAAACACTCGCACAAGTTGCAGCTGCCACACTCCTCGTTTGTTGGAAACCTTGATGAAAAACCAGAAGGTCACAGTGAAGATGAATGTCGTTTTATATTTGAATTTGGAATGGGAGACTTCTGTGTGATGTCCTTGTTTAGCTGGCATTGTATGCTGGAATGCTAAGAGAGCAGGTAAACTTTTCGGAAGTTGCTAGTCTCCGTCTAGCTCGCTCGTCCAGCTCTGCGTCCTTAAAAAACAAATTTGCAAATCTTCGTTGCTTTCTTTTTGGAACTCGTTTCGTAGTTTCCTGAGCACAGTGCCCAGGAATGCACGACTCGTTGCATTGCCGCTGAATGAGCACATCCAGGATTACTTGATGAAGATTCATCATTTTGCCCGATTGTAAAAAGTTTGGCTATAGTATGACATGGGAGATGCCCGGTTTGAAATTACAAGGTGCTGTGTTAAGAAATGCTATAAAAAGCTCATATGAGTGCAAGTCTTTTTGTCTAAGAGTGCTTGCAAAGTCTGTACAGACAACTGGCAAACCCAGTAATAAAAACACAAAAGTCCTCTTTGTACGCAGGCATGGAAGTAGCGCATGTTGTGATGGCGATTTGGATATTTAAAGTATACGGACGGATGTGTCCGCAAGCTTTAAACGCTGTGAAACCATGACCACCTCGTAACCTACCCCATTGATGCAGAGGTGGATAATTTGGTGAACTTCCTTTTGAACGTGCCTCTTGGTGACCTGGGGTTGGGTCTGGCCCATCGTGGAGAGAACTTGACAGAGGAGCTTGTGCTGGAAGAAACCGAAGATTACAGCTTGCAGGCGCTTAAGGTAAAACACATTCTTCTGTGGTTGTGATGGAGAGATTGTATACATTAGACACGATGAGACACATCATAAATAAGCAGATGAAGATTTTTTTTCATGTGTTTCACAAAATGAATATATAATGAAGAGATTGTGAAGAACACATGCAATGGCTTGTTCAGCATTCTCATTTGAAACGATGATTCGTGTAGAGAACCTGGGTTCAAATCCCATACACCACGTGTGTGTTGTCCATTCTCTACTGATGTGCAGGTAATTCCTGTTAGAAGTACAGCGATGTCAACTAATGTATTCAGCCAACACATGATTTACATACAAGCTCCACAATCAGCTGCGTGAGAACAATGGACTGAATCAATGTAAATATATATTGTTACGGACACGGCTTCAGATGTTGCTTGACCGAGCGGAATGGCCGCCGTGTTCGCACAGTTTACCCGATTACCCCCAACTCACCCGATTCCACCCGACGTTGACCAAATCGCGCTATGCTAAATCAATGATTGGAAAGGACACAACGACTGGGATAGATGAAACGACGCAAGGGGTACAGTTCTCAAGACCTCCGGAGGAGGATATAATTGGTGGTGGAGAAAAGGGGTAGATTACAAGGTAATGAGGTAAAGACACAGAAGAGATAGGCACTTAGACACAATCTTATCTATCCCAGACAGACCACAGACAAACGGAACAAGACTGACTTACACAGGGATTGATGGCAGGGAAGGACAGGCAGTCGATAGCACAAGGTGCACCTTGGCTCAGGGACAGGATCAAGCACGGTCCGGTCCAGAGATGCGGGGAGGTGTCACAGCGCTCGGAGGTGGCGTCCTTCTCTCTCCAAGCTCAGGGCGCATCTGACGTCACCTCCCTCTTCCTGCGCATGCTCAGCGGGGAGTCACACGCCCTCGGCTCGTTGGCTCCGCCCCAGATGGGACCGGTCTGCCGCTTCTATTGGGTGCGGGGGTTACCGGGCTCCGCCCTTGACGAGGAGCTGACAGCGAGCCCCTACTTGGTAACCCCGTCGAGCACATGCTCGATGGCGGCTCGTTGGAAAGGCCTGGTGCACTCCCAACACCCCCTACCAACCAAGCCGGAGTGAGGACGCACACTCCCCACGCCGCCGCCGTTGTTGTTGTTGTTGTTGTTGCTGAACCGTGAGGAAGAGCTGCGGGGAGGTATTGGGAGGTCCTAAACTTCCTAACGGTGCCATACAATCACATTCTGGTGCAACGAAGAGTCAGAATTAATGGAAACGAGTCCTTAACTGACATAGACTAAGAATAACTAGCAAGATGTCCTATAGTTGTCTACGTGAGATGCGGTGGACCTGGATGCGACCTTTAATGGGGGAAATAGGGGGAGGTCGGGTCTACAGAGTGTTGTTTACAGAAAATGGGACGAGGGAATGGGGGATTGGGGATAGTTGGGAAGTATTGAGGAAATAGGGGAATATTTACAAGCGGATATGGATGGATCCAAATCCCATATCCGCAACATTACACCCTTCTCTACCTCGGGGCGCCCCGACCCGATAAATTTTTACTTACTTTAGTGTGGCACTCAGATGTAGTTCCCTCTACTATTAACTCAACCCTGAGTGCGACAGTTTTACAGATGTTCACAAATGAGTAAATATGTCCCCCTGCGACGTTGCACCCTTCTCCTACCAGAAACACACCCACAGGATAACCGAATCGCGGAAAGCATCCTCAAACTAAATGTACAGCCGGTAGGGAGCATCATTTACACAAGACGCTACTTTATTTACAAGACTAACCCAGGACCTGTGATTGTTCTTTCTGGGGGGGAGACAGTCTGCTCTGCATCAATGCACCATGAAAACACCCAAAACGCACCAATACATTCTCAAGCACCAATCAGTGCAGTCACCACTGTTCATCAATAAAATAAAACCAACAAACCCAAACCCTGCAGGTGTCTCTTGCTCTTCGGCTCCCTCTGCTGGTTATTATTATTGTCTTCCAGTTGTTGTCTTTCTTTCATTTTCTTACTGGCGGCCTATTTGCAATAAAGTGTGCCCAATGTGTCCATTTTATTTTCTTTATTTATGGCCCACAGGGCCGACTATGTGTGGTTCACCTGTGGGGCATCGGTGCCCTGTGGCCAAGGCCCGCCAGCAAGATTTCGGGCCCTCATGGCCGGTTCCAGCAGAGGGGCCATGCCCCAACCCATGGGGTCCATAAGTGGTGCTCGGCCACAGACATGTGGTCCATAATGTGGTGCATCGATGCAGACAGCTGGTTCTGAGAGTTCCGGGCGCACAATGGCCGACTCACGCACGCTCCCCTCGGCGCCCAATGGCGCACAGGTCATGTGGGAGACAAAAGAGACAAATGAGCGAGGGGTAAGGTCACAAGGGTACACATCAATAAGGCAATGCAAGGCGAAATGCGTACGGAGAGCGAAATGAGAACGCTCGTCCCTACCGTACGTCACCCCCCCTGTCACCTACACTACCCTTGCCCTTACCCCATATTTACAAAATCTACACATTTACAAATTCGTCGCTAATGTCTCATCTCCCCATATTTCCTCTATACCAAATTCGTCACCACAATCCCTCTATCCAAAATTTGCCATCACCCAATTCGTCATCAATCCTCATAAGGAGGAAGAGATGGAACAACAAAGCACAATGTCACACCCACATCATGATGCGTCTCACATTCCAAACATCTACACAATAAAATAACAAAACATGGCATGGTGTGGAGGTACGTCATCTCAGGTGAGTGGATGCAGATGGTGCGAGGAGACTTCAATCCTAACTATCCTCTAAATGACTTTAACACACTTTACACTACCCGGGGTCTTTCCCTGCCAATCCATTGGCCAGCTTACACTATGGGTTCTAAAAACCAATTCCCATTGACCAAACTGTGGTGCTCATCAATTTGGGGTCTCACTCCCCCGATTCATCTCCCGGTGCCCTTGCACAATTTCTGGGCTGTGACGTGTAGCTCTCCCAGCAGGTCTACCCACCTGCACACCTCCACCACTGTAGTTGCCACCCGAGCTTACCTGCTCCTTAACCTAACCTATCTACTGGGGAAGGCCCCTCCTGGCTCTGTCACCCCACTCGGTGCCCTCTGGCACTGGGCTACCCGGGTCCGTCCTCCAGATCCTCGGGCCCCATCCACAACTACCGGCTCCCAGAGCCCACCTGCGGCCTCACCTGGCTGACATCCTCACAGTGGTGGAGTGCCCAAACCAACTACACACACTAACAGGCTACACGCCCAGCCATTTCCACAACACTAATGCACCCATCCAAATACCATTCTGTCACCCGCACCACAGATGCCAATATCCAACCACAATTTACCTATACCCTCTACCTAACACTTACACTACCCGCCCCGGGTATTCGTGATGGGGGTCCACTCTTCCCCCATTCACACCTTCGCACCACCCACTCCACTCCATCGTTTCCACCATACTCACTCCACGACCATCCATTCCAATACTCCACTTATTCCACACTCCATGTCTTCCACACAACCATTTATTCCATTCACCTGTTGGTGCACACCTGTGCACTCACACCTGGTGCCACCTGCACCCTTCTCTCCCCCAAGCGCATTCGCGCTGATCCACAACACTCACTACTCATACACTGCTCCACACACCTGTCCAGTTCTCACACAGCATCATCTCATCTAACTACTCCCCTCTGAAACTTGTGCTTCCCAGTCGTCCCTTTAAACTATTGCGCTCCCTCGTCATTATCATCCACTCTAATCTACCTGCGTCCCCTCTACAGGTATCAGTCACTAACTAAACCTTAACGTTACCTAATGTCAATCTCTTCTAGATCCCTACACACAATATCCTAACCCACCCGGGCTAGTTTTCACTGCCATCAACCCCATAACTAGTGCTCCTTTGCCCCCCTTCTGTGAGGGATGACAGAGTTGCCATCCCACCACATCGTGGAGGTCCCACTATCAATTTTGCTCGTCCAAATTCCAACCAATTCAAAAATTTTCCATTTACTGCCAATTCTACCCACTATTATAAATTTCGTATCAAATCACTACCATCATCATCACAGTCCGCTATATCCTAGCCTCGGTGCGTCATGACATCATTAAACTCGGTTCGTAAAGCCGAGCAATGAATTCGGGTGGTTTGGTCGCCTGCAGGTTGAATCCGTCCGGCTTTCGGTTCAAGGGAGGTGGTTTGGTTGGACCGAGGTTCCACGCACCATCTCGGCGCGGCACCTTGCGGTCCCGGGCCCGATGGCTCAATCTCCCCCGGTCGGAACCCCGTCCCCACGAGGGGGCACCGTTCCGCTTCCTCCCACTCGCCCTTGAACCGGACCGGTCGCCTCGCCCGCCAAGGCCCGGGCTCGACCGTGCGGGGCGGGGCCAAGCCCGAATCGGCAACGACGCTTCGAAGAGAAGCGACGCAGCTTCGATCCGCGCCGGGCCGTGCATCCAACAAAGGGCTCCTCGCACCGAGTGCTCGCATCGGCTATCCGTCGCTCTAACCGCTAACCCGGTTACCGTCGATGCTTCACCGGCATGCTCACACGCATACGCTACCCCTTTCACCCTCACAAAACCCGGCGTTCCAACGCCGTCCGTACATTCCACCAACGCTCTCCCTGTTACACACCACACCTCTCGCGCACACTCTTGCGCACACCTCTCCTCCGTTACGTCCTCCGTAACACTCACCATGGGCGTGCACTCTGGCATCCACCTACTAACGCGCTCACACGGGCTCTCCCACACTCGCGCTACCACCAACTCAGGTGTGCTTCCTCGCACACGTTCCACCACCACCTTACTCTCCGTGTCACACTCCGTACACCCCGACGTGCATTCTCGCTCGCACTCGGTTTCACACTCGCGCTCCGATGTGCCCTCTCGCACCTGCGCCATCACCAACTCACTATTCGTGTCACACTCCGTACACCCCGACGTGCATTCTCGCTCGCACTCGGTATCACACTCGCGCTTCGTAACACGCTCACCCCTTGACGCACACTTTTTTTCCACACGCGTGCCATTTCCACTCACACGGGACCCTTCACCAACGCCCGGATGCTTCCTCGATCCCAAGCGCGCGAAAATTCTTTTGTCGCCAAACATCCTCTTACAAAATCTACCCGCACAATATACAGCACGTCTCACCTTCGGGGTTCTTCTTCCTCCCTGCACCAAAACCTGCAAACTTCCATTCGGGTTAAGCACAGCATCGTGATGTGAGCAGGGACTTTGCACATTTTCCATTTCTCCCTGCAATTCCCGGGCTACCTCCGTCATCTCTTCAATTTTAATTCCCAGCACTGCTTTGTCTTTGTTCCCCTCGACGACCGTTGGCTTTAATAAAACACCCTCTACCTCATCAGTCGCCGGCTTTTCCAAACCCCGTGTCGCGATTTCTACCCCCGTCATTGTACCCGTGCTTTCCTCCGCTTCGCTCAACCGGCGCTTCTCGACCCGCGTTACGTCCTCGTGCACCCCTGGGACCCTTTCGCCCAACTTGCGGTCTCTGTCCCTCTGCTCCCTTGCCTCTCTATCGGCCCTCATTCCGTTCGTTGTTGCTTCAATTTGGTTTCTCAATTTCTCCCCCTCTATTCTCAGCATCTCGGCGAATTGCGCCATGAAGTCCCCCACATCAAAGCCCGCTGCTACGGTCACGGGCGCGGCAAAATTTGGTGCCGCTGTAACCACGTGCGCGAGAGCGCCATTTTGTGCACCTGATACCCCCTCAACCACACCTTCTTTACTCTCCTCCACCATTTTCCCCACTTCTTCCCTGGGGTCCTGGGTCGATTCTACCCCACTCTCCTCTACCGGAACCCAGCCGTCTTGATCTGCCATAGCGCGACTTTCAAAATTCGGGGTTTTTGTAAAACAAAATCAAATTTCGGTGTCTTTATAATTTTGACCAAATCTTTTTCCTAGATGTTTTTTTTTTTTAATTTGGTTCGGGCCTCGAATCTCACTCCTCGACACCAATTGTTACGGACACGGCTTCAGATGTTGCTTGACCGAGCGGAATGGCCGCCGTGTTCGCACAGTTTACCCGATTACCCCCAACTCACCCGATTCCACCCGACGTTGACCAAATCGCGCTATGCTAAATCAATGATTGGAAAGGACACAACGACTGGGATAGATGAAACGACGCAAGGGGTACAGTTCTCAAGACCTCCGGAGGAGGATATAATTGGTGGTGGAGAAAAGGGGTAGATTACAAGGTAATGAGGTAAAGACACAGAAGAGATAGGCACTTAGACACAATCTTATCTATCCCAGACAGACCACAGACAAACGGAACAAGACTGACTTACACAGGGATTGATGGCAGGGAAGGACAGGCAGTCGATAGCACAAGGTGCACCTTGGCTCAGGGACAGGATCAAGCACGGTCCGGTCCAGAGATGCGGGGAGGTGTCACAGCGCTCGGAGGTGGCGTCCTTCTCTCTCCAAGCTCAGGGCGCATCTGACGTCACCTCCCTCTTCCTGCGCATGCTCAGCGGGGAGTCACACGCCCTCGGCTCGTTGGCTCCGCCCCAGATGGGACCGGTCCGCCGCTTCTATTGGGTGCGGGGGTTACCGGGCTCCGCCCTTGACGAGGAGCTGACAGCGAGCCCCTACTTGGTAACCCCGTCGAGCACATGCTCGATGGCGGCTCGTTGGAAAGGCCTGGTGCACTCCCAACACCCCCTACCAACCAAGCCGGAGTGAGGACGCACACTCCCCGCGCCGCCGCCGTTGTTGTTGTTGTTGTTGTTGCTGAACCGTGAGGAAGAGCTGCGGGGAGGTATTGGGAGGTCCTAAACTTCCTAACGGTGCCATACAATCACATTCTGGTGCAACGAAGAGTCAGAATTAATGGAAACGAGTCCTTAACTGACATAGACTAAGAATAACTAGCAAGATGTCCTATAGTTGTCTACGTGAGATGCGGTGGACCTGGATGCGACCTTTAATGGGGGAAATAGGGGGAGGTCGGGTCTACAGAGTGTTGTTTACAGAAAATGGGACTAGGGAATGGGGGATTGGGGATAGTTGGGAAGTATTGAGGAAATAGGGGAATATTTACAAGCGGATATGGATGGATCCAAATCCCATATCCGCAACAATATATATGTCGAAACATTTGTAGCCAAGGATTCCTATTGTAAATGATAGCACACTGAGCAGTAAAATAATTAAAAATTCTTTATTAATAGCCTGACGTTTCAAGAACAAACTAGTTCTCTTCCTCAGAGGCGTTGAGTGTGGTGTTAACCATTAAGTTCTGTTGGGGACGGTTCACGTGATGGATTGGTCCAAGTCCTTGCCAATCACAGGGCTTCCCTGCATTCAAATGACTCTGCCGTTTTTGACGTTGTAATTAATTGCGTAGTGCTTTGTATGTGGGGTGCAAGTCGATGTGTCGGTTGCTGGAGTTTTTATCAGAGTACCAGGCCTCAATCATCTCGTGGTTCACTCTGAAAGATCCTGTGCCAAGGATCGTGGTCTGTTTCTATGAGAATGTGTGTTGGTGTGTGTGTATGTGTGTCGCAACCAATGACAACCTGTCTTGTCGTCTTACAGCACGTTGGTGTTCAGTTAGTCTTGTGGTGAAGCGTTTGGATGTTTGGCCCACATAATTGGCTTCACAATCTTCACATTGTATGTTGTAGATGACATTCTTTCTGTCAAATTTGTTCACCTGGTCTTTTGGCTTTGACAGCTGTGCTCATAAGGATGTTTGTGGTTTGTGGGTGATGTTGATGTTGTATTCACGTGGAATGCGGCTTGTGGTTTCAAAAGCGTGTTGTATGTGTGGAAGTGCCACCATGTGTGGAGGTGTGGTTGGATGGTTGTTGTTGTAGTTGGATTTCCGCCGACAAGATTTGATAAATGCATTTAGATAGTGGTTTTCTTGCAGTAGTTGATTGCCGTGCAGCATTTCTATCCGGCGTTGCCCATGGTCACTGCAGTGTGTTTTTGCATGATCTACTAAGCTGAGAACACAACTTCAAAAGAAGTTGTGTTCGCACAGGATCTTTGCGAGTGAACTGTCAGATTGTCGATGCCTGGTACTCTGATAAAAAAACTCCATCAACCGACACATCGACTTGCACCCCACATACATAGCACTACGCAATTAATTACAACGTCAAAAACGGCAGTCATTTGAATGCAGGGAAGCCCTGTGATTGGCAAGAACTGGGACCAATCCGTGACGTGAACCGTCCCCAACGGAACCTAACGGTTAACACCACACTCAACGCCTCCGAGGAAGAGAACTGGTTTGTTCTTGAAACTTCAGGCTATTAATAAATAATTTTTAATTATTTTACTGCTCAGTGTGCTATCATTTACAATATATATATATATATATATACAGTGAAACCTTGACTTACGAGTTTAATTCGTTCTGTGACCGAGCTCGTAACTCAATTTGCTCGTTTCTCAAATTAAATTTCCCCATTAAAATGCATTGAAATGCTATTAATCCGTTCCAGCCCCCAAAAAACCACACCAATTTTTTTTTGAAATACAGTGAAACCTTGACTTACGAGTGCACCAACTTACGAGTTTTCCGAGATACGAGCCGTCGCTCGGGCGGTTTTTTGCTTTGTGATGCGAGCCGAGATCTGAGTTACGAGCTTACGCCACCCGCCACTAGGTGGCCCAACGAGCGTTCCGGTCACGTGGTTATCTTGCCGTGCAAGTATCTCTGCCGTATATCGCTGCTGCTTTGTTTTCGCATTTTTGTTATTTTGGAAAATTTCTTAGTTTTAACCATGGGTCCTCAGAAATTGAGTGCCAAGGGCAGTACTGAGAAGAAGAAGAAGATGATGTGCTTGGATATAAAACACGCAATCGTCGAAAAACATGAGCGAGGTGTGCGTGTTGTCGACTTGGCGAGGCAGTACGATCGTAGTACTTCTACGATATGTACGATTTTGAAGCAGGAGTCGATAAAGGCTATAACGCCAGCCAAGGGCGTTACGATTATTTCAAAGCTCCGGACCTCTGTCCATGAAGAGATGGAGAAGTTGTTGTTTGTGTGGTTGACGGAGAAGCAGCTCGCAGGAGATACCGTGACCGAGAGCATCATCTGAGAAGGCCCGAGACATTTACGGGGATTTGGTGCAGCAGGCGGCGGGAACATCAACGGACGAGGCATCGGAAGAGTCATTCCAAGCCAGTCGGGGATGGTTTGATAATTTTAAGAAGAGGACCGGCATTCACTGCGTCGTCAGGCATGGTGAGGCAGCAAGCTCGGATGTGAAGGCAGCTGAAGATTTTATTATAACTTTTGCCGAACTGATAGAAGCCAAACGATACATCCCCCAGCAAATCTTCAACTGTGACGAGACAGGGCTCTTCTGGAAAAAGATGCCGAGGAGGACGTATATAACGGCAGAGGAGAAGAGCATGCCAGGCCACAACTTGTTCAGAGTGCCGGCGATAGCTCGCCTTCTCTTTGTGGAAAACACGGTGAGATCCTTAACATCCAACAACTAATGGGACGCAAACGGGGTGCCCAGTTTAGCGGTACACACATTGATGAATCACCCTGCCTGTGATTCACCCATGACAGGTTATAGCTGGGTCGGGATTCAAACCCAGGCTGGACAGTTTAGAGTCAAGTGTGCGTACCTCCAGTCCAGGCCATCCTGCCAACTTGTATGCTGCATACAGGTGAAATATAAAGCGCGAGATATTTTTATATATACTGTATATTTCAAAAAAATTGGTGTGGTTTTTGGCGGGTTGGAACGGATTAATAGCATTTCAATTCATTTTAATGGGGAAATTTAATTTGAGAAACGAGCAAATTGAGTTACGAGCTCGGTCACAGAACGAATTAAACTCGTAAGTCAAGGTTTCACTGTATATATTGTTACGGACACGACTTATTAGGATGTTATGATGGGCCGAGCGGAATGGCCGCCGTGTTCGCACAGTTTACCCGATTCCACTCGAACGTTGACTAAGTCGCGCTATGCTAAATCAATGATGGAAAGGACACAACGGCTGGGTTAAATGACATGACACAAGGGGTACAGTTCTCAAGACCTCCGGAGGAGGATATAATATTGGTTATGCAGAACGGTTAGATTACACGGCAAGAGGTAAAGCACAGCAAGATGGGCACTTAGACACAGTCTTATCTTATTCCCAACAGACCACAGACAAACGGGACAAGACTGACTCACACAGGGATTGATGGCAAGGAAGGGCAGGCAGTCGATAGCTCAAGGTGCACCTTGGCTCAGGGGCAGAATCGACCCGGTCCGGTCCAGAGATGCGGGTAGGTATCGTCGCGCTGGAGGTAGGCGTCCGTTTCTCTTCAAGCTCAGGCGCATCTGACGTCACCTCCGTCTTCCTGCGCATGTCCAGCGGGGAGTGACACGCCCTCGGCTCGTTAGCTCCGCCCCAGTTGGAATCGGTCCGCCGCTTCTTATTGGGTGCGGGGGGTTACCGGGCTCCGCCCTTGACGAGGAGCTGACAGTGAGCCCCTGCGTGGTAACCCCGTCGGAGCACATGTTCAATGGCGGCTAACCAAGCCGGAGTGAGGACGCACACTCCCCGCGCCGCCGCCGCGCCGCCGCCGCTGTTGTTGTTGTTGGTGTTGTTGTTCCATGAGGAAGAGATGCGGGGAGGTATTGGGAGGTCCTAAACTTACTAATGGTGCCATACAATCACATTCTGGTGCAACGAAGAGTCAGAATTAATGGAAACGAGTCCTTAACTGACATAGACTAAGAATAACTAGCAAGATGTCCTATAGTTGTCTACGTGAGATGCGGTGGACCTGGGCACGACATTTAATGGGGGAAAAAGGGGAAGGTCGGGGCTACAGAGTGTTGTTTACAGACAATGGGACTAGGGAATGGGGGATTGGGGATAGTTGGGGAGTATTGGGGAAATAGGGGAATATTTACAAGCGGATATGGATGGAGGCCAAATCCCATATCCGCAACATTGCACCTTTCTCTACCTCGGGGCGTCCCGACCCGATAAATTTTTACCTACGTTAGTGTGGCACTCAGATGTAGTTCCCTCTACTATTAGCTCAACCCTGAGTGCGACAGTTTTACAGATGTTCACAAATGAGTAAATATGTCCCCCTGCGACGTTGCACCCTTCTCCTCACAGAAACACACCCACAGGATAACCGAATCGCGGAAAGAATCCTCAAACTAAACATACAGCCGGTAGGGAGCATCATTTATACAAGACTACACTGATATTTACACTACGATCCAGGACCTGTTTTTGGAGGAACACATGCAGATGTTATGCATAGAGAGAGCACGCATGCCAGCATCGATACACCAACCCACGAGTGCTCTGTGGCCCTACGGCCTTTAATAATGTGCAGAGCACCCCGTTCAAGCACCAAAAGCACCACCCCATCACACAGTCAGCACCATCCGGTGCACCAATAAAGTGTTTATAGTCACCGGTGGTGTCGCAGCCGGCCGATGTTCTGCCGCTGGTCTTGCCTTGGAGCCCACTTGGTGTTCTGGCTTCCTTCAAAAATAAAGAAAGGCGCCAACCGCGTCCATTTCTAAATTGTGGCCGTCAGGGGGGCCAACTATAAGTGGTTCACCTGTATGGCATAGGTGCCACGTTGACCCAGAGGTCCATCAACGGGTGGTGCTTGCCCGCAAAAGACTGCGGTCCATGGTGGGCGGCCACAAAAATTGCGGTCCATATGGTGTATCGATCCCGGCAGCAAGCAGCGAAAGTGCAGGCCCACAACTGCGAAGCCAGCACCTCTCTCTCCTCTCTCTCTGCCCCAAAGCCAGATCCTCGGAGGTGGGAGACAAAAAAAGAAGACAAGTGAGTAAGGTGGTAAGGGCGCAAAAGTGCACGCAATACAAGATGATGCACACTGGGGGCACATGGGAACCAGGTGAGACAGGTACGTTCCTACCGTACGCCCCCCCCCCCCCCCCCCCACCAGGTAACCTACATTGCCCCTCCCTTACCCCTTACTGTATCCACAACACTACCCATAAACATCTACTTTACAAATCAACAAACGTCCCTACTGTCTTCCCCGTTCCTCCCATAAACCAAATTCGTCTTCTCTCCCTCCTAACCAATCAAATTTGCCATCTCCAACTCAACAGCAAAATTGGCCATCCCCAATTCATCATCAGTCCCTCCTAAGGAGGGAGAGATGGAATCACCCCAATGTCTCATCCACGTCGTGATGCGTCTCACCAATCCACACAGCAATTCTCATTTCCTGCACACAAAACAAAGAAAACACAGGTGTGGAGTCATCATCATCACAGGTAAGTGGCTGCGTATGGTGCGACAGGTTCATCAATCCTAACTATTTCCTAAATGACTTTAACAACTTTACATTACCCGGGGTCTTTCCCTGCCAATCCATTGGCCAACTTACACTATGGGTTCTAAAAACCAATTCCCATTGACCAAACTGTGGTGCCTCTCAATTTGGGGTCTCACTCCCCCGATTCATCTCCCGGTGCCCTCGCACAATTTCTGGGCTGTGACGTGTAGCTCTCCCAGCAGGTCTACCCACCTGCACACCTCCACCACTGTAGTTGCCACCCGAGCTTACCTGCTCCTCACCCTAACCTAACTAACCGGGGAAGGCCTTCTCGCACTCTCACCCCCTCAGTGCCCTCTCTGGCACGGGCTGCCCGGGTCCGTCCTCCGGATCCTCGGGCCCCATCCACCACTCTACCGGCTCCCAGAGCCCACCTGCGGCCTCACCTGGCCGACATCCTCACAGTGGTGGAGTGCCCAAACCAACTACACACACTAACAGGCTACACGCCCAGCCATTTCCACACACTAATGCACCCATCCACAATACCATTCTGCAACCGCACCACAAATGCCAATATCCAACCACAATTTACCTATACCCTCTACCTAACACTTACACTACCCGCCCCGGGTACTCGTGAAAGGGGTCCACTCTTCCCCCATCCACACCTTCGCACCATGCACACCACTCCGTACCACTTACTCCAACTCTCTCCACACCACTCATTCCAATACTCCATGTATTCCACACACCTGTACTTGCACACCTGTGCTCTCACACCTGGTGCCACCTGCACCCTTCTCTCCCCAAGCGCATTCGCGCTGATCCACAACACTCACTACTCATACACTGCTCCACACACCTGTCCAGTTCTCACACAGCATCATCTCATCTAACTACTCCCCTCTGAACTTGCGCTTCCCAGTCGTCCCTTTAAACTATTGCGCTCCCTCGTCATTATCATCCACTAAGCTACTACGTCCCCACTACAGGTATCAGTCACTATCTAATCTTAACGTTGCCTAATGTCATCTTCTAGATCCCTACACACAATATATCCTAACCCACCCGGGCTAGTTTTCACTGCCATCAACCCCATAAACTATAGCGCATTTGCCCCACCATAGGAAGGGTGGCAGGGATGCCACCCTTACCCACCGGGCCCATCGCTCATCAATCCCCCAGTCCTCTGGCACTAATAAGCCCCCCTTATTCAGAGGTACTGGGTCCCGCCTCGGCATCTAAAGCCGAGGCAATCCACGGGGGCGCCTGCTCGCCGGTGTAAGGCCTTATCCGGTCGGCGTGGACGATCCGAGGGAGGGCTCGTGGCCCCATTTTGATTTTTACTACCACGTCACAGACTTGCGACAGGACGACCCCCGGGCCTTGCCAGGGAGAGGTGAGTTTCGGGCACCTACCCTTCTTCCTCCGGGGATTGAAGAACCAAATCTTCATCCCCGGAGTGTACTGACTCCCCTGGCTCCGGTGGTCGTACCGGCGCTTCATCTTTTCCCCCGCCAGATGGAGTTGGCGGCGGGCGAAGGCATGGACTAGCTCCATGCCTTCCTCTAGGTGACGTGCGTACCCCTCCCTCGGCGGGTTAACCACTGTGTCTGGCACGGGACCGCATAGCAAGTCGGCGGGAGCCCGTAACTCCCGCCCATACATAAGTAACGCTGGACTGCATGCGGTGGCCCCGTGCTGGCTGGTTCGGTAGGCCATGAGCAAATAAGGGAGATGTTCGTCCCAGTCATCCTGACGGGTGGCGGTGAACAGTGCCAGTTGTTGGATTAAAGTTCGGTTGAATCTTTCCACCATCCCGTCAGATTGAGGTCTTAAAGGCGTTGTTCTGGTTTTCCGAATTGACAGGAGACTGCACACATCTTTTAGCAATTTGCTCTCAAAATTTCGTCCCTGGTCGGTGTGCAACTCCTGTGGAATCCCATGCCGGCACACAAATCCTTCCACGAAGGCCTGCGCTACCACCCCTGCTTCTTGGTTGGGGAGGGCGTAGGCCTCCGGCCACTTGGTGAAGTAGTCCATCACAACGAGGATGTACTTATTACCTAGGCGGGTGCGGGGTAGTGGGCCTAGGATATCCATGGCCACCCGCTCTAGGGGGGCCCACACCTGGTGTAATTGAAGGGGGGCCCTCATCCTCCGTGCTGGTCCCTTTTTGGCAGTACAGGCGTCGCATCTCCGACACCAGTCCTGTATGTCGCGCCCCATATTCACCCAATAAAACCTCCGGCGTACCTGCGATGTCGTCTTTGTCCTGCCCAAATGGCCGCCGGGGCGGGTACCATGCACCTGTTGCAATATATCGGTCTTAAATTTATTTGGGACTACCACCAGCCAGGAAGTTTTATCAGAGGGAACCTCCACCCACTTGCGATACAAGATGTTATCCTTCAATTCCAGGGTTTTCCACTGAGCCCAATATGCCTTGGTCTGCGCCCCGAGGGGGGTGACCTCCTCCCCCTTTGGTCTTTGCCCCAATTTGACCCAATTGAACACTGGCCCCAGGACAGGATCCTCCTGCTGGGCCGTGCTCCATGCCAAAGTTCCGAATTCCTCATCTGCGGTTAGTGGCAAAATTGGCCCTCTCACCCGGGTTGCCCGGACAACGAGGGTCGGGTCCGAATCGCCCAATTGTTCCCTCTCCTCGTGTCTCGCACAAAATTTGCAGTTTTCCCCCAGACAAGGATGCCGAGAGAGTGCGTCCGCATTACCATGGGCCTTCCCGGCCCTATGGGCCACATCAAAATCGTACTGCTGCAACTTTTCCAACCACCTTGCAATTTGGCCCTCTGGTTCCTTGAACCGAAGGAGCCATTGCAAGGAGGAATGGTCAGTTCTAACCAAAAATTTCCGCCCGTACAAGTACGGGTGGAAATGGTTCATGGCAGCCAGCATAGCCAATAACTCTTTGCGAGTGACGCAATAATTTCGCTCGGGCCTACTTAAGGCCCGACTATAGTAACCAATCACTCTCTCCACGCCCTCCTGTGTCTGAGACAAAACTGCGCCCAATCCTTCCTGGCTCGCATCCGTGTCCAGGGTAAATGCCCCGTTGCTAGTGGGGTAAGCTAGAAGGGGTGCGGATGTTAGACACCCCTTCAATTTTTGGAAGGCCTCGTGGCACTCCCGTGTCCAATTAAATCGCGTCCCCTTCTCCGTAAGCCGGTGGAGGGGACGGGCCAACTCCGCAAATTTCGCCACAAAGCGCCGGTAGTAGGAGCAGAGTCCCAAAAATCCCCGCACCTCTTTGATGGTACGTGGTGCGGGCCACTCCTCTACCGCTTTAATTTTGTCTGGGTCCGTTTTTACCCCCTCGCAACCGATGACGTGGCCTAAATAGGCCACCTCCTTGGCAAACAAGGTGCACTTACTCGGGTTCAGCTTCAACCCTGCCTGTCTGAGGCACCCGAACACCTGGTCCAAATTAGCTACTGCCTGGGGGAACGTTTTGGCATGTACTAGGACGTCATCCAAGTACACCAGGCATGATTGCCATGGCATGCCGCCTAGTACATGTTCCATCAATCTTTCAAAGGTGGCGGGGGCGTTACACAAACCAAACGGCATCACAGTAAACTGATACAGTCCCTTACCTGTGGAGAATGCCGTTTTCTCCTTCCCTGCCCTATCCATCTCCACCTGCCAATACCCACTCTTGAGGTCCAAAGTTGAGAACCAATTTGAGCCCGCAACGGCATCGAGGGTGTCATCAATCCTTGGCAGGGGATATGAGTCCTTGAGTGTCACGTTGTTTAGCTGGCGATAGTCCACGCAGAACCGCGTGGTCCCATCCTTCTTTTTGACCAGCACAACAGGTGACATCCAAGGACTTCCCGAGGGCTCGATCACGCCTGCGTCGAGCATTTTTTCAACCTGCTCGTTAGCTTCCGCCCTCTTGCTCCAAGGGAGCCGTCGGGCGGCCTGACGAATAGGCCGGGCCTCACCGGTGTGGATCTGATGTTTCACCAGGCCCGTACGTCCAATATCCTCGGTGGACAGGGAGAAGAGGTCCAAATGGGACCCAACCAGTTTGTGTAAGGCCTCCCTCTGGGTACCTCCCAACTCTACGCTACTACGATTTACCATCTCGCAAATGGGATCGGGCCAATTCCTACTTCTTATTGAAGGCTCCCCCCGGGGCCGGCTCGGCTGGACGTTCTCGCCCCTCACTGTCGCGACTTCCTCAACTGGGGTGCAGCCAGCTACCCTCGTGCCCCTTACTATAGTGCGTGGTTCTGTACTTATATTTATTACTCGGACGGCCACTACCGGTCCGTCCGTTTTTACAAGGGTGCGGCCCACGATTAAACCCGGTATGGACTGCGCTGCCACCGGTTCGACCAGGCCGCAGGACTCCTGCCATGTTGGGCGAGCTGCCCACCGGGCCGGCACTATCGCCTCGGCCCTTGGGGGAATGGTCACGGCCTCGGAAGCCTCCAGCTCCGCTCTCTCGGCCGTGCTCACTCCCCCTAACGGCAGCTCTTCTACTCCCACCTGCAGGATCCCCCGGCACAAGTCGATTTTACAACCGCTGGCAGTCAACAAATCCAACCCTATTAAACATGGGTCGCACACCTCCGCCACCCAAACATCTATCTCCCTCCTTACCGACCCTAACTTGAGGGTCACAGAACCACGCCCTATTATCGGGGCCGTTACCCCGGTAGCAAGTTGCAAACTATAATTTTGCAGGTGCTGGATCTTATCCCAGCCACCTGCGCTCGAATCAAGGACCACAGGGCTGATGATCGTGGCGCTAGCTCCTGTGTCCACTACGGCGTCTACCCCCACGCCGGCAATTTTGCATCTGATTGTCAGGCTACCGGTTCCAATTTGGCCACAATAAATGACCTGTCGCGTCAATGAGGGCTCTCCTCCATCCTCTTCTGCCGAACACCGCCCTACGTGCCCGACACCTTCTAGTTTCCCGGGGTCTGGCGGGGGGGTGTCTGGGGTCGGCTAACCCGCTCCCCCCTGGGCGGAGTTGAGGACCTCAACCGCCGGGGATCATCCCGGCGCGTGGCTCGACAGTGCCGCGCCAGGTGACCCAGACGGTTGCAAGTATAGCACCTCACCTGATAAGGTGCTTGTCTCCGGAATTCCAAATTTCCCCCCCTGAAGGTCCGAATTGGATTACTCGCTCGTGGTCCACCGCGGGCCACCTCCGGGGCCGCCTGCCATGGTCCAGGTCCCGCCAGGTGCTGGTCCACCAGCCTCCGGACCATGCCCGCCAGGTCAGGACTCACGTCGGGGGCAGGCCCCCTAAGGGGTCCGCCCTCCATCGGAGGTCCCACCTGGCGGACCGCCATTGCGTGACGCTCGCTCCCCCGGGCCAGGGGCCTCGCTGCTTCCCAACGGGCCGCAGCGTCAGCCGCCTGGCTCAGAGTCTGCGGGCGCCACATGGCGAGCTGTTGCCGGAGCTCAATATCCGGGAGGGCCTGGATAAAATGGTCCAGCGCCAGGCTTTCCCGGGAATCCGCTGCCATGCTAGCATGTGCGATCCCCACTGCGCGGCGAATGTCGTGGGCAAGTTCCCCGATGGCTTCCTGGGGCTTGCGTTTTCGCAGCGCGAGCTGAGCTTTAACAAGCTCGCTCTGCTGTTCAATGCCGAATCGATTAATTAGGGCGTCGCGGAGGGCTGGCAGGGTGAGAGCACCCGCTGGTAATGCCGTCAGCACCTCCGCCGCCGCGCCGCGCAATGCGGCCACCAGGTGTACTCCACCTTCGTCCTCACCCCAACCGTTGCCCTTACACACACAGTCAAACTGCGCCAGGTACGCGCGTAGATCACTCTTGCCGTCATACGGCGCGAGTGGGACCTTGTGGGACCACCTCGTATGCGAGTCGTTGCCCACCTGCCGGACCCCGTGCGTCGCCCCTTGCGGGGTCAGCGCGGGGCCGAACCGGCCGGGCCCCCACAGTACATTACCCCCAAGGGGCTCTCGTGCCTCCCCTGTCCCTCTAACAACTACCCCTGTTGGTGTCGATGCATGGGTCACACTTCCGCAACCCGCTACCCATTCCATACCACCACAACCTTGCTCACCCACACCTGGCACCTCTCGTTCCATACCCTCCGGACCAGCCATACACCTCACTCTTGGCCTCTCACGAACATCCGGGTCTATCTCGACCCCCAAGCTTATTAAATCACCTGGCGCATCATACGCACGACCATATTGGTCACCACTTACACCGGGTCCTCTTTCTCTTCGCTTCTCCTCCATCACCTGCGAATCCCTCATCCGGTTAATGAGCACATCATCACGATCCGAACACAGACTTTGGACCAATTCTTTTACTTCCTCCTTTATCTCTTTCTTATCCTCTCTCCGTCGCTTCTTAATTTCGCTCACCCCTTCTTCCACTTCTTCTAATTTCTGCTTCACCTCCTTCATCTCCTCGTGCGCCCCTTTAAGTTCTTCCTCTAACTCCACTTTATTTTTTTCTATGTGCTCCCGCACCTCCCGCTCTTTAACCTCCATCACCTCTACCACCTTGTCCATTTTCCTCGTCAGGTCCTCATGTACCGTCTGACACTCTTTTTTAATTACCCCTACGTCCTTTTTCATCTCCTTCTGTGTCGATTTTAAACCCTCTATTACCGCTGTGTTCTTCTTTACCTGGTCCCCCAACTCCTTTTGTCCCACTGTCAGTTGTTCTACTCCCAGCGTCAACTCCTCTATACCACCTTGCAATTTTACAGTCCCCTTTCTCACCTCCTTCTCCATGCGCTCCTTACAGTGCCTCACCGCCTCGCGCACTCCTCCGACCTCCTCACTCACACCTCTTCTGATCTCTTCTCCCATCACTTGCATCTCCTGCCCAGATGCCACCCTCATCTGCTCCATTTCCTCCCTGTGAGCATCCAACTTAGTTTCTACCCCCATTCTGACCCCCTCTATCTGCTGCCCCATTTGTTTAACTTCCCTTTCCGCTTGGTCCCTCATGTCCCTCAATTTGCCTTCCATACTGTTTTCTAACCCCTCTAACCCATTTTTCACTCCCTCTATCTGATTCTCCTGGGCAGCCATTCTGTTTTCTACCCCCATTAACCCATTCTTTACCTCTTTTATCCCATTGTCTAACCCCTCACCGGTACCCCTCGCTTCGTCCCTCATTACCCCCATTTGGTTTCCCATTACCCCCATTTGGTTTCCCATTACCCCCAATTGCTCACTCTGAGCCCTCGCTTCGTCCCTCATTGCCCCCATTATTCTGTTTTCCATTTCTTCATTATTCTTGTCCATAAGGGCCTTCATTTGCATTAAAAAAGGTTCAAATCCACCGGTGGCGCTACTACGGTCGCGGGCGCGGTCGCCGTGGCCATGTGCGAGGCGCCATTTTGCGCGCCCGTAACCTCGTGCGCGACGACGCTATTTTGCGAACCTGCCACCCTCACTGCTTCGCTCTCTTCTTGTCCCTCAATTTGGTCCTGGATCGAACCTGCCTCACTCTCCTCTACCGGAACCCAGCCGTCTTGATCTGCCATAGCGCGACTTTCAAAATTCGGGTTTTTATTTTTGTAAAACACAATCAAATTTCGCCGTTATAATTTCGAGCGCGTCAAACGCGCTCGGGTCCAATCTCACTCCTCGACACCAATTGTTACGGACACGACTTATTAGGATGTTATGATGGGCCGAGCGGAATGGCCGCCGTGTTCGCACAGTTTACCCGATTCCACTCGAACGTTGACTAAGTCGCGCTATGCTAAATCAATGATGGAAAGGACACAACGGCTGGGTTAAATGACACGACACAAGGGGTACAGTTCTCAAGACCTCCGGAGGAGGATATAATATTGGTTATGCAGAACGGTTAGATTACACGGCAAGAGGTAAAGCACAGCAAGATGGGCACTTAGACACAGTCTTATCTTATTCCCAACAGACCACAGACAAACGGGACAAGACTGACTCACACAGGGATTGATGGCAAGGAAGGGCAGGCAGTCGATAGCTCAAGGTGCACCTTGGCTCAGGGGCAGAATCGACCCGGTCCGGTCCAGAGATGCGGGTAGGTATCGTCGCGCTGGAGGTGGCGTCCGTTTCTCTTCAAGCTCAGGCGCATCTGACGTCACCTCCGTCTTCCTGCGCATGTCCAGCGGGGAGTGACACGCCCTCGGCTCGTTAGCTCCGCCCCAGTTGGAATCGGTCCGCCGCTTCTTATTGGGTGCGGGGGGTTACCGGGCTCCGCCCTTGACGAGGAGCTGACAGTGAGCCCCTGCGTGGTAACCCCGTCGGAGCACATGTTCAATGGCGGCTAACCAAGCCGGAGTGAGGACGCACACTCCCCGCGCCGCTGCCGCACCGCCGCCGCTGTTGTTGTTGTTGGTGTTGTTGTTCCATGAGGAAGAGATGCGGGGAGGTATTGGGAGGTCCTAAACTTACTAATGGTGCCATACAATCACATTCTGGTGCAACGAAGAGTCAGAATTAATGGAAACGAGTCCTTAACTGACATAGACTAAGAATAACTAGCAAGATGTCCTATAGTTGTCTACGTGAGATGCGGTGGACCTGGGCACGACATTTAATGGGGGAAAAAGGGGAAGGTCGGGGCTACAGAGTGTTGTTTACAGACAATGGGACTAGGGAATGGGGGATTGGGGATAGTTGGGGAGTATTGGGGAAATAGGGGAATATTTACAAGCGGATATGGATGGAGGCCAAATCCCATATCCGCAACAATATATATAAATATCTCGCGCTTTATATTTCACCTGTATGCAGCATACAAGTTGGCAGGATGGCCTGGACTGGAGGTACGCACACTTGACTCTAAACTGTCCAGCCTGGGTTTGAATCCCGACCCAGCTATAACCTGTCATGTCGGTGTTTCACAGGCAGGGTGATTCATCAATGTGTGTACCGCTAAACTGGGCGCCCCGTTTGCGTCCCATTAGTTGTTGGATGTTAAGGATCTCACCGTGTCTTCCACAAAGAGAAGGCGAGCTATCGCCGGCACTCTGAACAAGTTGTGGCCTGGCATGCTCTTCTCCTCTGCCGTTATATACGTCCTCCTCGGCAACTTTTTCCAGAAGAGCCCTGTCTCGTCACAGTTGAAGATTTGCTGGGGGATGTATCCTTCGGCTTCTATCAGTTCGGCAAAAGTTATAATAAAATCTTCAGCTGCCTTCACATCCGAGCTTGCTGCCTCACCATGCCTGACGACGGAGTGAATGCCGGTCCTCTTCTTAAAATTATCAAACCATCCCCGACTGGCTTTGAATGACTTCCGATGCCTCGTCCGTTGATGTTCCCGCCGCCTGCTGCACCAAATCCCCGTAAATGTCTCGGGCCTTCTCACACATGATGCTCTCGGTCACGGTATCTCCTGCGAGCTGCTTCTCCGTCAACCACACAAACAACAACTTCTCCATCTCTTCATGGACAGAGGTCCAGAGCTTTGAAATAATCGTAACGCCCTTGGCTGGCGTTATAGCCTTTATCGACTCCTTCTGCTTCAAAATCGTACATATCGTAGAAGTACTACGATCGTACTGCCTCGCCAAGTCGACAACACGCACACCTCGCTCATGTTTTTCGACGATTGCGTGTTTTATATCCAAGCACATCATCCTCTTCTTCTTCTCAGTACTGCCCTTGGCACTCAATTTCTTAGGACCCATGGTTAAAACTAAGAAATTTTCCAAAATAACAAAAATGCGAAAACAAAGCAGCAGCGATATACGGCAGAGATGCTTGCACGGCAAGATAACCACGTGACCTGAACGCTCGTTGGGCCACCTAGTGGCGGGTGGCGTAAGCTCGTAACTCAGATCTCGGCTCGCATCACAAAGCAAAAAACCGCCCGAGCGACGGCTCGTATCTCGGAAAACTCGTAAGTTGGTGCACTCGTAAGTCAAGGTTTCACTGTATATATATATATATATATATATATATATATATATATATATATATATATATATATATATATATATATATATATATATGTATATATACGTATATATACATATATATGATACATATACCCTATACACCTTACATATATATATATATATATATATATATATATATATATATATATATATACACACACACACACACACACGCTAGTGGAGTATGCTTACATGTTGTGCAATATTGGATCATGCTTCATAGCTTTATGATTATAGGCAAGCATCACCAACCTCCTGCTAGATTTTTTTTTTCGGACACGTTTACGGTTTTATAACGTAAATTTTCACAGATTTTTTTATTTCACAGTTTACAGTTATATAAATTACAATTTTAAAATGCTAAATATCCATTGTGGTTTTTTTTTTAATGGACACGTTTACGGTTTTTTTTTATGTAAAATTTCATTTATGGACCTATTTTTTGCAACGGTTCTGTGATTTTTCTCAGTGTATCAGCTTCGATGTCCGTCGGCACGCCAAAATTCAGCTTTCTACGACGCCCGGAAGGTACCAAACATAAATATCAGTCAGTCAGTGGTTATCAGAAAGAGCTTTATATATTAGATACATATTTGTTCTGTTGATTTCTTTGAGCCACCTGGTTCTGTTGATTTCCGAGGGATTAAAAGGTTAAATAAATGAGATATGCAATTGAGGTGTGGAGATATTTCAATAAAATAAAATGTGAATGTGATTTGAGAGTGTTATGTAGGCTGAATATAGTTGTTCCATCATTTGAAACCTTAACTCTATCATCCAATCCAAAACCTTAACTCTATCAAACCTTAACTCTAGCAGGACGGAATTCTTTCCATGACGTCACTTTCGAAGGTCGGGACTAATTCACATCTTCACAAGCTTATTGTTGGTATTTGGATTTTGGAAAATTGTTTTTTTGGAAAATGCAATATTTCTACAATCGTATGGAGAGCGTGCAGTGAGGCTAATGAACATAAAGTGATGACGCTGTAGCAAGTGTAGCATTATGACATAAACTTAATATTTGTTTTGGAACTCTACGGAGATTCTTAATCTACTTTAAGGCGTCAATTAACTTTGAGTACCCCGAACAACTCATTAAACATTTGGAAAGATCTTGGTCGGCTATACAAGGAAGTATAGACACAACATGAGGCCTTTTGCCCAATCACACCTAAGTGGGGCTAAATCCCTTCCACATCACCTGACATCTATACACAGTATTTACCTTAATTTTGTTGGCTCTTGGTTGACGTGATACCAGACCATGTGCCTACTCTTACAAAAGACATTGTGGGTTCTTTCATGTGGACGTTAAATCGTGGCTGGAACAGCTATAGTTCAATGTCCTCCAAGAATGGCATGCTCCCTGATGCAGCATCCACTGATGGTATTGTTCTAGAACCATAGTTTTGGTCAAACTATGGTGTATTTCATTCCATCGATGATTGATGCATGATCAAACAGCTTAATGGTGAGAATGCTATAATTTGATCTTTGTGCAGTTACTTTCTGCCATGTTCGTCTGGATGACATTGAGGAAAAAAATACGCATTCTTCTTTTTCATAGTTGTTTTTTTTTCCCAGGCTCTTATTTCGTTCCAATGCCAGAATAACTTCATTCAGAAGGAAATATTCGACGGTTCAAGGCCCTTCATGGTTGCGTGGCAAAGGAATGACTTAGAAATGCTTGTGGTATCAAACGACCAGAGAGGCTAAAATTATCCCAGTCACTTGCCCATGTGGGAATTCCAAAATAGCCTGCCTGACATAACACCCTAACATCCTCGAATCTACCACTCCTTCAGTGATCCCTCCATACTGATCTCCAATCATCATGTCTCCTCCAGCCTTTGTCTGCATCCCACACAACTCCATTTGTCATAACGCATACATTTATCATGAAAACAGTATATTCCACTTTACCCTGCCATCAAGCACTTCCTATATGGTTTATGATCAACAATAGGAGTAAATTGTAGTTTTGGGGGAGAAGGGGGACAATGAGTGGATATAAACAGGAATGAGTGTGAGGATAATGTGACCAAAAGGCTAAAAGTAAAATTTCAATAAAATGACGAGTGTGTTTTCGTCACGTGATTCAATGTTTATAAAAAAGCTGAAAACAATATAAAGAACTCCACATGTTATGAAGTTTTTCTTATCTTCTGTTTTGTTATTGTGGACTTTAGTTTTTGGGAAATGTCTCCTTGATGTCACCCGGCGTTAAATGCCTTGCATTTCCAAGGACGCTCTCTCCGTATTATCCGGAGAAGTTTCCAACACACTTGCTTGATATATGTATGAGGATTGTTGTTACAAAATGCCATCTTGCTGGACAAGATTTCGCCCTTTCATGTACAATAATTGTTTCTCTCTGAAATGTCACCATCCCAGGTCTTGCGTCAGCTTTACCTTGCACAGGCCTCGGAGTACCTACGCCATCTCGCCCTGCTACTTTTCATCATTCCGTCTTCCCTGGCTTTCCACCAGTACTGCCTGCCTCGACTTCTATTTGACCTCATACCTGGCCCGGCTCCGACAGTGATGGCTGCTCATCAGAGCCTGGACTGTGATTACGAGCGTGAGAGACGACGTTGGACTCGGCGTTTGACTCTAGCATCTGCACAGAAAGGTGCTGAGAGAATGAAGCAACATGGAGAGCAGTTTCTCTTGGCTTCTGCATTGAGAAGCCTCCAGCATCATTTGGCTGCCGCAGCGCAATGGTTTGTTTTTCTCACAGTGATCAAGTTTCCTCATTGCTCAATCTATTGTTGTGTCACAATATCTCGTGGGCCCTATGGGTGGCCATTGGAATTCCCTTACATTAAAATATGTCATAATACTACAGACTTGGCATTTAATATGGAATTTTTTTTTTTCTTGACTTGGGTTTACTTTCTTAACTCAGTATATCAATCTGGTGAGTTTCTTTTACACTTTGGTGATTTATTTGTTAAAAGAACCATGTCACTGATTGTCTGTCGCAGCAAGAAGTCTACAACAGGATTTGTTTTTTTTTTTTTTTTTTTTTTTTTTTTGTATACAAGATCGAGGCTCGTGAAAGAGCGAACATTAATCACACAGAAAGACAAACCGACACATAAAACATATAACATCGGGAGCGGTAGACAAGATGGGGAGAGAGGGGGAAGGACACAAACACAACATTTGAGAGCAGGGACCGAGAGACATGGAGACATCGAGAGATCTGAGAGAGGGCGACGGCTTTGGGGGGGGGGGGCATGGGAAGGGGGCGGTGGGAGAGGTATAAAACATATGGACACTGCCAGGACTTCCAGGAAAGAAGTTGGAATTTCAAACAAGGTGGATCTGGGGTGAATTAGCGGGGGTAGAAAAGATCAAGGTTTTGGATGGGGGAAGATAAGAGATGGTGGTGAACAGCTGTTTTAAAGACCTGGAGGGAGGAGTGGGATTGAAGGGAGTGAGGGAGTTTGTTCCAGAGGCGGGAGAAAAGAGGAATGAAAGAGTGAAGGTGAGCAGAGAGCCGAGATTTCGGCAGTTTAACCATCAGAGGGTTGCTGTCAGATCTTGTGCGACCTGTAGGAATATTTGGGGGACAGAGCACAGAGAGAGCTGGGGGTGCAAGGCCGGAGAGGAGTCGGTAGAAGACAGAAAGACCACCTACCTGCCTGCGGTGAGTGAGTGAAAGGCCCTCAGAGATAGCTTCATCGCGGGAGATTCCAATAATTCTGAAAGCTTTGGTTTCAACAGCGTGAAGCCGAGCTAGGTGTGAGGCAGGAGCACCGGCCCATAGGGGAGAACAGTATTCCATTGAGCTGCGGATGAAAGCCTTGTATGTGGTGAGGAGCTCAGGTGTGTCGAGGAAGGACTTCACACGACGGAGGATGCCCAGTCGGCGACTGGCTTTGGAGGCCAGCTTGGAAATGTGGTTTTCCCAAGAAAGATCATGGCAGATAGTGAGACCCAAAATCTTGAGCGACAGAACTTCTTGGAGAGGATTGTTGAGAAAGTAGATGGGAGGGTTGTCCAGTCGATCTTTTCGGAGAGACATAGTAAGAGTGTGAGATTTGTCAGGATTGAAAGACATGTTCCACTTGTTTGACCAGTCTGTGATTTTGTCCAGGTCTTCAGAGAGTGAGGAGGCAGCAGACTGCCGATCTGAGGGAAGAGGAATGGAGCGGCAGAGAGTGGAGTCATCAGCAAAGAGATAGAGAGGATTTTCGAGAGAGTCAGAGAGATCATTGATGAAGACCAGAAAAAGCACGGGGCCCAGAACACTGCCTTGGGGAACTCCAGCCTGAACAGGAAGAGGAGATGCGAGAAACCCATTCAGGGCCACACGTTGACGACGACTAGAGAGGAAGTCCGCCAGCCATGCGTGGAGATTTCCATGGATACCAAAGGAGGAGAGTTTGGTGAGCAGAGCGGGGTGCCAGACCGTGTCGAAGGCACGTGATATGTCGAGGGAGACAGCTCTAATTTCCTGTTTGGCATTGAGGACCTCCATCCATTGTTGAGACAGCAGAAGCAGCATGTCCAGAGTAGAGTGACCTGGTCTGAAACCAAATTGATGATCAGAGATCAAGCCATTGGAGAAGAGGAAAGATTTCATATCCGAAGCAATGATGGATTCCATGACTTTGCTGATAATTGGGAGAAGGCTGATTGGTCTGTAGTTGCTAGGATCTGTTTTTGCACCTTTTTTGTGCAAAGCGGTGATGTTGGCTGATTTCCAAGCAGATGGCAGTTGACCTTGAGCAAAAGAGAGGGTGAAGAGAACAGAGAGAGGGTGAGATAGAGCAGCAGAGCAGGATTTTAGGACCCGTGGGCTGATGCCGTCGGGTCCAGTTGCAGAATCAGAGTCGAGGGTTGACAGAAACTTTTCCACCTTGTCAGGAGGAAAGGACACGGAGTCCAGGAGCAGCAGGGTACGACTGGGTATGGTGGGTACAGAGAGGGATGGGTTTGGGACACAAGATTTAGAGGCAAACACAGAGTTGAGGCATTCAGCTTTTTCACGTGCGGAGTCAGCTGTGTAGCCGTTTGAGGTAAGGGAGGGGATGGAGGGGGAACAAACACCAGAAACGGATTTGACCAGACGCCACCAGGATTTGGAAGAGGGAGACAGATAAGAGAGTTCGGTCTTGAGAACGGAGAGATATTGTTTCCTGGCTCTCCTGAGGGTGGACACACACTTGTTTCGGGCTTTGTGAAAGGAAATGAGATTTCCTTCCGTTGGATTTGCTTTCCAGGAGACGAAGGCAAGTTGTTTCTGGGCAACAGCCTCACCACAAGATTCCGTGTACCATGGACGGGAGGAAGGGTATGACAACTGAAGACGAGATGGGATAAATCTGTGCATGAGAGAGAGCAATTTACTTTGGAAGAATTCCCAGAATGAGTTGATGTCAGAGGTGGTAGAGATGGGAGACCAGTCCAGATGATTGATGGCTGCTTGAAGACCGTGCCAGTTGGCCTGAGTGAAATGCCAGACTCGTCGACGCTGAGCAGGCTCCCTGAGGATGGTCAGAGAGATGTCCACTTTAACAAGGACATGATCAGATGATCCGATCGGAGCAGAAGAAGAGCAGCAGACATTTTCAGGGAAGTTAGTCATAACCAAGTCCAGAAGAGAAGATGTTCCGTTGACTGAGATCCGGGTCGGGAAATTGACAGATTGTGTCAGTCCCAGTGAGTCGCAGAAGTCCTTTGCTGAAGAGCCATGGCTGGTGAGAGAGGTACCCACACCCAGCCAACTGGCATGGTGACAATTGAAATCACCACATATGAGGAAGAGAGAGTTGGGATGAGTAGATAGAAGTTGGTCCATATCATCAGACAGCGAGATGTAGATGGAGTCATCACTGTTTGGTGGACGGTACAACACACATATGAACAAGAGGTGGGAGCGAAGGGGAAGCCGTAGCCAGAGGTATTCCTGGGGGTGAGGTGGAGAGAGTGCAGTGCAGGGCGAGTGAGGAAGAGAGTTTTTGATAAAGATAGCAACCCCACCTCCAGGACGAGGCTCAGGTCTATCATACCGGAGGAGGGAGTAGCCCGGGAGAGATACTATGGAATCAGAGACATCATAAAGGAGGAAAGTTTCTGTTAAGCAGATCACGTCTGGTTTGACAGAAGCAACCTGTATGGAGAGATCAGTTAAGTTTGAACGAAGGCCCCGGATGTTTGAGGTCCATACCGTTAATGAAGAGGAAGGGGGAGCATCAGATACAGAACAGGGGGGAGGAGGGGTAGGGTAAGATGTGGAAGAGGTGGAAGAGATAGGGAGAGCTGTTGAAGGTGTGTCAGAGATTTCAGAATAGCTCGGAGAAAGCGAAGGATGGGGCGGACAAAAGGTTTGATGGTGATTGGGTGAGCCACAATGAGGTGTTATTTGAGGAGGGGGAAGAGCGAGGCAGAAGGTTGGGGGAGATGGAGGTGAGAGTTTGAAGGGGGAAGAAGCGGGGAGGACGCTTTGAGGAGGGGGAGTGAGAGGGGGGAAATTGAGAAGCAATGAGGGTGGGGAGATTTGAAGGGGAGGGGTGAGGGGGGAGTTTGGGAGGGAAGGGACAAGGGGAGGGATTTGAAAGGGATGGGATATGGGGGAGATTTGGAGGGGAGGGGTGAGGCAGGAGTCTAGGAGGGGAGGGGCGAGGGGGCGTCTTGGCGGGGAGGGGTGAGGGGGTAGTTTAGGAGGGAGGGGGCAAGGGGGGAGATTTGAAAGGGATGGGTGATGGGGAAGATTTGGAGGGGAGGGGTGATGGGGAAGATTTGGAGGGGAGGGGTTATGGGGAAGATTTGGAGGGGAGGGGTGAGATTGGATTTTTGAAAGTGTACGATTTATGGGAAACGAACATTTATTGCAAAATGAGTTTCTTGTGACCTCCGAGTTAAAAATACGTTTAAGGACGCTGGATGGAGGATGGAGTGCAGGAGAGTTTAGGGAATGTAGAAAAAAGGCACTATAGGAGATGGATATTTTTTTTGGGATGAATTGATTTGGTGAGCAAGTCGAAAGCAGCCTTTTAAAGAAGAAGAAGAAAAAGGTGTTATAAAATATGACGTAATACATAACTTGAGGGGAAAGTGTAAACATTGAAGGTTAATGAGTGAAAACTATCTGGGGAAATGGGGGAGAAACACGTGGTCGAAGAACGAACGAACGAATAAGAATGAATAAACGAATGAGAACAGAGAAGGAAATGTCTTTTTTTTTTTTTCTTTTTTTTTTTTTTTGAGTTGAGATTTACACAAGGAAGCCTGGGAATCGGTGAAAAGCCTGGGAATACAGAGAACGAAAGTTATTGGATCACAAACGACAGACCGCTGAGAGAAAAACAAAGCCTCAAGGTTGTACAGTGCACACTGTACAAGGCCTCAAGACACGACACGGCAAACAGACGATCAATTTATGAAAGATAAACACCGAGAAACAACCAAAGTTGCACACAATAACTTCACACAACGAAAGATAAATACAGTTTCGACAAAATACAATTGTGAACAGACTTAACTTCGAAAAACGTGGAGACCGTGTGGAGCTTCGAAAATCCCTCCCACCGTCTCCGAGATCTCGCGAGATCTCCTCAATTGTATATTGTGATAGTGTTGTGATAGGATTATAGGATTATTAGGTGATATTATTATGTATTATTATTATTATGATATATTATTATGTGATAGGATTATTGTGATAGGATTATATCACAGGTGGCGTGGCAAAATGTACGGACAGGTGCATTTGATGATTGGCTTCACAGTCGGGTATACAAGGGTTGTTGTGTTCTGTATTAGTGGAAAACAACTGCTGCACGTCTCCAAAAGATATTGCCGCTTCCTCTGGAGATGGTCCATCAACTCGACAATGCTGTTTGTCATGGAGTGGTGGCTTTACGAAATTACGGCATGCAACAGCGTGCTATTGCTCGGCAGTATGGCATCACTCAAGGTCAGGTGTCAAAGATCCTGAAACGAAATGCTCAGAGGGGTGTCCCTACTCCAATACCGAGGCCAGGACGTCCCCGCAGAACCACAAGGAGGGATGATCGCCAACTGCACCGGTTAGTCCGCAATGGCCATACCAAGTCAGCTAATCGGCTTAGGGCTGAGTGGCAGCAACTGACAAATGTGCCTGTATCCAGAAGGCTAGTCAACAAACGACTGGTTCAAGCAGGCTATCGTGCCAGGCGTCCCCTGAGAAAGCCACGCCTGACCAGACAACACCACCAGCGCCGATTGCAGTCGGCCAGAGAGCACCGTCAATGGCAGCCAGGACACTGGAATCACGTGATCTTCAGTGACGAGTCTAGATTTCTGGTCTATCGTCAAGATGGCCGCGTCCGAGTGCGCAGACAAGTGCATGAAGCCGACAACAAAGATTTTATAGTGCCAAAAGTCCAAGCTGGAGGTGTTGGGGTGACCGTTTGGGCTGCTTTTCATGCAGGGGGCAAAACTGACCTGGTTGTTCTGAATGGAAACCTGAACGAGTTCAAGTACAGGGCCATTCTGGAAGAAACATTGCTTCCATTTGCTCGTGCAGCCTTTCGAGGAAATTTGTCTTCCAAGATGACAATGCACGGCCTCATCGTGCTCGCTTGATCCAACACTTTCTTGCTGACCATGGTGTAGAGCATATGGAGTGGCCTGCCATGTCCCCGGATATGAATCCGATAGAGAACTTGTGGGCAGAATTAACGCGTCAAATCGACCACTTGGACCAGCAGCCGACCTCTGTGCGTGAATTGCAGCAGGCTATTGTCACTGCATGGCAAGCGATTCCTGTCCAAACCTTGGCAAATCTCGTGAACAGCATGCCTCAACGTGTACGTGCTCTCCTGAATGCTCGTGGGGGTTACACGAAGTACTGAACTGGAATTTTACTGTCCGTAATCCCATTCGTAATTTAACTTTTGTTTTGTTCAAAAAAAAATTGGCTAATGTGCAAAATAAAGAGATACTTCTGGAAAACGTACAGAAGTTTAACACAGTACTGTCCATGAATTGAGTTCGATATCAGTTTACATCACTTTCAAGGATCAATTTATTTGTTTCGAAATGTCAAATGTGGTTTTTGTTTATTTTAAAGGTCACATTAACAAAATCTAGAATAATTTCAACATAATTCCAATGAACTTTTGGTTCTAAGACATCTTGAAAAGTAAGTTCACCCCCACAAAAAAAATAATCCATATTAAATGCCAAGTCGTATATATTAATGAGCTTGTACTGCCATCTATGCAGCCATTATGTGATGAATTGGATCCTTGTTTAAGGAGATGTCGTAATGTTTTATTTGTGTGTATATATATATCTTCAGATGCATCGCGCTGCCGAAGCAGCTTCTTGACTGTTGGGCATAATCCTGGCCGGGGAGTCACTCCTACGCAGGACACTATATATATATATATATGTCGTAATGTATCTATATTATAATAGCCGTAGATGATTCTGTCTGTCTGTCTGTCTATCTGTTGGGTGTCTGTCCGGGGTGTGGCTTACTCGGTTTGCAGAGTAGCTCCACCCATTCTGGGAGTGGCTATAAACAAATATCCACCATTTTATTAACTCGCATAGCTTTGAGTCCTGTTTTGTAGGCCCGTGGTGTCTTGCTCTCCCCCAGTTTTATTTCAAATCAAATTCGATAAATCATTTCATTTTTCACAGTCGCTAACATAGTTTTAGACTCGGTTGAAAAAAAACGGGAAGAAAATCCGATGAAAGTTGCCGTTTATAGAACGAAATGAATTCTCAAAGGCCTGTAACTTCAAGGCCATTGAGTCTCTCTCACGCCTTTATCTCCAATCTAACTCACCATATGATTTCATTTTTATCGATGGTTTTACTTTTAGACTCGGTGTCAGCAATAATTGAGAACAATCCACACACGCGGGAAAATGCAGAGATATATTTTTTAAAATCGCGTCATGGTGTATCATACACCGCCCAACATGACACCGCCGGCAATGTGTCGATATATATTAAAAATTCGCTTTTGCTTTTCCGTTATGATATATTACTATTTCGTTTGATGATAGTCGTCACAAAAACGTCAACAATGATGCCGACATATATTTCTTCGTTTTTATTTCATTCAACATATTAGCCGGAAGTAAAATATGTTTCAGGAAATTACCGAGAGATATTTCTTCGTTTTTTTTATTAGTTATGTGCGCATACACTTTAAATAGGTTTATTTGAAATCTTTAATTTTCCACAAACATTCCACACACGTGGGAAAATGCAGAGATATATTTTTAAAAATCGCGTCATGGTGTATCATACACCGCCCAACATGACACCGACGGCAATGTGTCGATATCTATTTTAAATTCGATATATCATTTCATTTTTCACAGTCGCTAACATAGTTTTAGACTCGGTTGAAAAAAAACGAGAAGAAAATCCGATGAAAGTTGCCGTTTATAGAACGAAATGAATTCTCAAATGCCTGTAACTTCAAGGCCATTGAGTCTCTCTCACGCCTTTATCTCCAATATAACTCACCATCATGGTTTTAGACTCGGTGTCAGCAACGCGGGAAAACGCAGAGATATATTTTTTAAAATACACCATATCACCGCCCAACAGCCAACAAGTATCATACACCGCCCAACATGACACAGACGTCAACATTTCGACATTATCGCTTTTTCTTTAAACCGAGCCGAACCGAATAAACCGAGTGAATTCACCGTTTACCTTTGATGCCAGTCGTCACAAAACGACATATATTTCTTCGTTTTTATTTCATTCAACATTTTTAGCCGGAAGTAAAATTACCGAGAAATTACCGAGTTCAGGAAATTACCGAGACATATTTCTTCGTTTTTTTATTTATTAGTTATTTGCGCATACACTTTAAATAGGTCTATTTGAAATATTAAATTTTCACAATGTAATTTACTTGCCATTTGTCATTTGATAATTATGAGACACTTCCTATTGAGGATCGTGACAATTCATGCGGTGCGTGAAACTTCCATTTCCAAAATGGATGAGACGCTCGATGAAGAACGCAGACTTGAACAGGATGTAGCAAGAAAACGAATGAGACGGGCGAACGAGTCCATCGACGAACGTCAATGCAAACTTGCGGGGTCACCCGTGGGAATCCCACGGGCATGGATGTGTGTGACATTTCGACATATTGAGTTAGATGCTGCACATTCATTTTTACAAAATGGTTACTGGCAAGTCATCAGATCCAGAAATGGTGTCATGAACACAATTTATTTACGCGCAAGCACGAAAGCAAGACGGGCCGATTTCCGATTCCGACGGGCCGACGGGCGAGATGGGCCGATTTGGAGCAAGAAAAAGAACGAGACGGGAGAAAAACGAGAGAAACGAGACGGGGAAAGCCGATTGGAGAGGCGAGTGAGGCGCGATTGGAGAGGAGTGTGAGGCGCGATTGGAGAGGAGTGTGAGGCGCGATTGGAGAGGAGTGTGAGGCACGATTGGAGAGGAGTGATTGGAGGGGAGTGTGAGGCGCGATTGGAGAGGAGTGTGAGGTGCGATTGGAGAGGAGTGTGAGGCGTGATTGGAGAGGAGTGTGAGGCGCGATTGGAGAGGAGTGTGAGGCGCGATTGGAGAGGCGTGTGAGGGATTGGAGAGGAGAGGAGTGTGAGGGATTGGAGAGGTGAGGGATTGGAAAGGAGAGGGATGTGAGGGTTTGGAGAGGAGAGGAGTGCTAGGTGGAGACAGGAGAGTGTCAGGTGGAGAGGAGTGAGGGGTCACATATTATGTGAAATAAATAAAGTGTTCATCACACCATTTCTGGATCTGATGACTTGCCAGTAACCATTTTGTAAAAATGAATGTGCAGCATCTAACTCAATATGTCGAAATGTCACACACATCCATGCCCGTGGGATTCCCACGGGTGACCCCGCTAGTATATATATACTGGGTGCGTAATGTGTATATATATATATATATATATATATATATACATATATATATATATATATATATATATATATATATATATATATATATATATATATATATATATATATATATATATATATATATATATATATATATATATATATATATATATATACACACACATAAATATATATATATATATATATATATATATATATATATATATATATATATATATACACAAAGAATTAAGTTAAGCACCCCTACACAACGAATTAAGGTAAGCACCCCCTAATATATATTCTTTGTGTATATGTATACATTGGCATATATTCTAAGGTATGTGAGATCAAATAATGATTGGTATGACATTAGCAATTATCCATTGATGAAATTGAGTGATCAAAGTGAATAAGAGTGATTGGTTGAGTCAGTGATCCGATCACGTGGGTCCTACACACGTTATTGACGCAAAGATCGCTAGAGGTCTTCTCAGAACAATGACTGTACGTTAGAAAACATAAACGTCATCCACACTGTCCGTGATGGACCTATAGCTCCATACTTAAATTGAGGTGAAAATATGCCTAAAATTCCCAAAAATTTTCACCTTAAATTATTCAGAATAAAATATTGAAAACGGCATGATTGTTATGTTTTTATGTGACCATAATATCACTTCTCCAGAAAATATAGCAATATCATGGGTATATTACACTGTTTTGACGACAACAAACTTGTAATGTGCGAGGTTGTAGAAAAACGGGGGGGGGTGCTTAACTTAATTCTTTGTGTATATATATATATATATATATATATATATATATATATATATATGTGCAGTTTCATATCATATACTGATGGTATGAAATCGCATATATATATATATATATATATATACATATATATATATATATATATATATATATATATATATATATATATATATATATATATATATATATACACACATATATATATATAGATATATATACACACATATATATATATATAGATATATATACACACATATATATATATATATATATATATATATATATATATATATATATATATATATATATATGTACAGTCACGTGAAAAAGTAAGTACACCCCATGTAAAGTTTTGACGATTTCAACATACAGCTATTTGATCTTCATTTCAACAATATTGATAGATAAAGGTGATATAATATAACAAATATCATGAAACATTTACATTTTGTAGTCCATAGTATAATTTAAATAAACATAAATGCAAATTTCACATGTGGAAAAAGTAAGTACACCCCGACATTTATCACTACTTCAAATACCTAAAATTAGAATCAGGTGCACCAGCTCAGGTGCAAATGATTACAACATCATTAGAGAGGATCTTGGAGGAACCTGTCTTATTTAAACCTTAGACATTTAGTTTGGTTTGCTCTTTGTTGTTGAAGTGTGTGGCGTCACCATGCCGAGATCAAAAGAGCTCTCTGAGGCCTTCAGAAAGGAGGTTATATATGCCTATGAGTCTGGGAAGGGAATTAAAAAGATCTCCAAACAATTTGAAATCAATCATTCGACTGTCCGGAAGATCATCTACAAGTGGGGAAGATTCCAAACAACTGCCAACTTGTTCAGGCCAGGCTGCGCCAGCAAGGTCAGGCTGCGCCGCCAGATGCTGAAAGAAGTCTCAAAGAACCCCAGAATGTCATCACGGGACCTTCAGGTAGCTCTTGCCACTGTTGATGTTAAAGTGCATGAGTCGACCATTAGAAAGAGGCTGCACAAATTTGATCTACATGGGAGGTGTGCCAAGAGGAAACCTTTGCTGTCCAGAAAGAACATCAGGGCAAGACGAAAGTTTGCCAATGAACACCTGGGCAAAGACCAGCACTTCTGGAACAATGTGCTCTGGACAGATGAGTCAAAGGTAGAGCTATTTGGCCACAGTACCAGAAGACATGTTTGGCGAAAACCAAAGACAGCATTTGACCACAAGAACCTGATACCAACTGTAAAGCATGGTGGTGGAAATATTATGGTTTGGGGCAGCTTTGCTGCATCAGGGCCTGGGCAGCTCACCATCATATAATCCACTATGAATTCTTCATTGTACCAGAGGGTGCTTGAGGATAATGTGAGGCCATCTGTCGGAGAGTTGAAGCTCAACCAAAGGTGTACCTTGCAACATGACAATGACCCTAAACATACCAGTAAATCCACCAAGGAATGGCTGAAAAGAAAGAAATGGAGGGTTCTGGAATGGCCAAGTCAAAGCCCGGATCGAAATCCCATCGAGATGTTGTGGGGGGATTTGAAACGAGCTGTGCATGCAAGAAACCGCTCAAACATCGCACAGCTGAATTGGCCCTATCTCCCAATGGCAAAGAATTACTTTTAAAATTCTAGCAGCCGGATCCGAATCTGGATCTTCACCAAAATCTAATAATTTCGTCCTTGTCACACACGCTACATCTCTGCCAAATTTCGTCCGAATCCGTCCACAACGTTTTGAGATATTTTGTTCACAGACAAACGGACAGACAATCAGACAGGGGTGAAAATATAACCTCCACCCACCTTTGGTGGTAGAGGTGTGTGTGTGTGTGTGTGTGTGTGTGTGTGTGTGTGTGTGTGTGTGTGTGTGTGTGTGTGTGTGTGTGTGTGTACGTGTACACAAGTGAGGTAACCGTGCTGCGCACCGATGGGAAGTCTGAGGCTAGGAGACAATGCGGAAACTGGGAATGCTAAACCATGAACCAATAAATTTCACATTCCTGTGACACTTTCAGTCGAGAACATCAGGCATGGACAGCTGGTTTGTGAAGGAATTGGGAAAAATAAAATTTAGACTTACTGCAGGTGAATGTTTCTATACCCAGTCAGAGGCGAATACCATGGATCATCATGAACTCAATCTCTCTATATTTTCATTCCGAACAGCATAATTCCAATCACAAATTAATAATACAACATTTATATAACAAAACGCAATTTGACAAACACTTGTGATGTAAACTAATAGAGACACCATTCTGACATGATAACCGATACAGACAAATCTGCCAGGAAGAAAGGGCAGATATGAAACACTTCGTAAGGATCAAAAATCATAATTGCATTGATAAGTTTATGAAACTTCCCACCCACCTGAGGATGAATAAAGCTCGTTGTTCAGGTGGAAACTCAAACTCACAATTTTATTGAAATATTATTAACCAGCGGATGTCTGCCGAACCCGTGTATGTGTTTAATTGCGCATCGGGAGCAGTTTCGTATGGATCGAAACTCAAAATCATAATTGCATTGAGGAATTTATGAAATCTCCCACTTACCTTAGGAAACTGGCTGGGACCCCAAAATGTTGCACAGAAGATTTGGTGGGACTAGCCTCAAAACTGAGGAAGTAGTTCCGGGACGGATGGACAGACATACAGACAGACACTCCTGTTTTATAATACTGTGTATGTATATTGTATATATCCCTTTATCAATGAATGGTTCAATAACCCTGGTAACCCTGGAATGGTAAACCCTGGTGTTGGGCTAGCGGCTAGGGTGCCGGCTTAGGATCCTAGGATCCTGGGTTCGAATCCCGGTCAATCGCTGAATTAACGCCAGGGGGGTTGACTCAGCCTGTCATCCTTCCGAGGTCGGCAAATTGAGTACCAGTTCACTGGTAATTCCCTGCTTGTCGTTGAAGGCGGCAAAAAGGGTTGGCGTCAGGAAGGGCATCCGGCCGTAAAACATTGCTTCAAAAAGGGGACCGAAAAACAACAACAACCACAGTTCCCGAAAAAGGCCAACCCCCGCTTGCGGGGAAAAATGGCCTCTAAAGGTGGTTATTTTTTTTTTTAATGAATGGTTCAATAACATCATTACTGCCATATATGTACAATGATTGTCAATTTAATTTTAGGTGATATCTATATATTATGTTTCTGGTGTAGGGGTGTTATGGTATGAATAAATATAATTGAGAATAAGGGAGGAGGTTTTGTGAAGAGTAGAAGAATGGAGTAAAAGAGATGGGACGTGGAAATGTACGGAGCACATGGGGAGAGGAAACGAGGTTCATATTTTTTCACCTTTTGCATGAATAATATAATGTTGGCCCGTTAGTGTGCAGGAAACCGAATTACATGAAAACTGTTTTGTTTGATCGAGACTTTTGGAATTGAGTAGTTTAAAATTTAATTTTTTTTTGAAAATTGAGTAGTTTATGTGGGACTTTTGACATCCTCTGGATAACTTTAAGTAACCTCTCAGTAAGGCTAAATAAGTGGCTGATTTGGGTTATTTGAGCTCTTCCCATACCACAGGTTTATGAGTGGGTATGTTCATCTACTGGTTGTTGTAAGATGTTTTGCATTTGCTGCTGAATGTTATTTTGAACTATTTACTTTGTCCATTGTGTACGTGAGAATGATAAGTAAAGCACAATTAAAATTAATAACCTCAGGGCCCTGGAGACAGAAGATGAACTGGAGCAGTGTGCAGTATCAGATAAACCAACAATACCATCGAGAGAGCTCTCGGCTCGACTCGGCCAAATCGAGCCACACTTGGATGCTGGCAAGGCATGCTGGGAAGAAGCCACTCTACGCCTACGGAGGATTCTGGGAGCCAAGCCGAGTGGTGATGTCACACCCATCTTGTTTTGTATTGTTAAAATTCTCATGGTGATTTTTTTCTTGACAGATAGATAACTCGCCAAAAAGCAACAAGACCTCTCAGATTCATGTGTGCACACAGATTCTGGACAAACGAAGATCTTGACTACCACACAAGATGGCCACTATAAGCAGCCACCGACACGGACCACAAATGTCAGTGCTGACAAGAATCCTGTTCCGGAAGATGAGGTACAGAATGCTGAAAAAACACCTGAAAAACTAAAGGATAAAAGTTGCCATACTTTCTTTGCTTTAATTCCAATCTGTCTGTCTATCCATGGTTGGTTTGCACAGTTCGTTTCTGTCATGTATGAAGCTGCAAATATTCACCGTTGTGTCCCTACACCGTGACCACGTGTTTATTTTCCTTTTTCCGGAAGTTACGGCCCAGCTCGGATGGCGCGGCGGTGAATCGGGCCTGTATCGGGAGAGTCAATAACCGTGTACTACAATCGATCGTCGTCTGTCGAGATACCTTACATGGCGACGAGGATAAACATCTTGACCATGACTTCTTTCGGCCATATCGATGAATTCGACCCTCATGAGGGAGATTTTGACACGTATTCTGAGCGGTTGTCTTTCTACTTCGAGGCGAACGGCATCGCGACCAAAGCCTGGATGAAGGCCATCTTCCTGTCCGTTTGCGGGGGTGAGACGTTCACACTCGTTAAAAACCTGATTCGGCCTCGGACAATCCAGGAGCTCACGTATGCAGAGCTCAAAGCCGCTTTGAAGGAACATTGTAATCCATCTCCTTCAGTCATCCTGTGTCGGTTTAATTTTTACATGTGCAGACAGCATCAAGGTCAGTCGATCGCAGACTTCATTGCACACCTCAAAAAAATGTCACATCTGTGTGAGTTTGGGGACACGATTGATGACATTCTCCGTGATTTGCTGGTGGTTGGCATGTCCGATGACCGCATTCGTAGACGCCTGCTTGCTGAGAGAAGACTGACGTTCCAACATGCCATTGACACCGCCATTTCCATGGAAAGTGCTGAACGCAGCACCACAAGCATCGGTGCCACTCTCTCGTCTGGTACCAGCCCTGCTGTGAATCGGTTGGATCATGTTCAGCCAAAATGTTGGAACAAGGCTCCTTGTCAGAAGCCAGTGCAGTCTCAAACCCACAACAAATGTTTTCGGTGCAATGGAAAGCACCCTCCGGAGACGTGTCAGTTCAAAGATGCCACCTGCCATTTCTGTTCGAAAACTGCCCATATTGCTCCAGCTTGCATCACTCGCAAATTGGGAAAAGAGAAAGCTGCTGACAAGAAGATTCATCAGTTTATCGGTTCGGAGGAACCTGAGCTTGACCAGGTGAGCTCTGTTTCCGACAACTCAGAATCGTGTGACCTGTTTCATATTGATTCTCACGATAAGCGGGACCCTCTTCTTGCCACTGTTGTCGTCAACAATCGACCATTGCAAATGGAGGTCGACACTGGTGCGGCTGTCTCGCTCATCAGCCATGCTGTTTTCACAAACCTGTGGAGTGATGCTGACCGACCCCATCTGAAACCTACTACCTATGGACTCTCCACCTATACAGGTGAGAAGATTGTTCCCTGCGGTACATGTGACATCACGATGGGCTACGATAACCATGCGTTTAACCTACCCCTGATCGTCATTCCCGGAAAGGGCCCTTCCTTACTCGGCAGGGACTGGTTGAGCATAATTCAACTGAAGTGGAAAAGCATTCATCAACTCCGGGCAGCCAACGTTTCTCCTACCGCAGCATACACACTCAAAAATGTGCTGGATACGTACCCGGATGTCTTCAAGGATGAGCTTGGAACCTTGAAAGGACATACGGCTAAACTCAGTGTTGACTGGGATGCCAATCCTATATTTTGCAGAGCTCGCCCAGTCCCTTTCACCCTGCGGGAGCGGATTGACAAGGAACTGGATCATCTTGAAAATCTGGGCATCATCGAGCAAATCCAGTATGCCGAATGGGCGGCGCCCATCGTTCCGGTCATAAAATCGGACCAGTCCATCCGCATATGTGGAGATTATAAAATGACCGTGAACAAGTGTTCTTCATTGGATAAATATCCAATCCCGAGGATCGAAGACCTCTATGCTCGTCTCATGGGAGGCAAGACTTTTACGAAACTCTTTCTCAAATCCGCCTATCTACAGCTCCGCTTGAACGAGAATTCGAAACAGTATCTTACCATCAACACACATCGTGGGTTGTACAGGTACCACCGACTCAGCTTTGGAGTGAAATCTGCACCTGGAATTTATCAGCGTGTCATGGACAGTTTGTTTGCCGCCGAACGCAACGTTGTTTGTTACCAGGATGATATTCTGGTCACTGGTCGTACGGACGCGGAACATCTACAAAACCTGGATAGAGTTCTGAAGAAGATTTCGGACTCCGGCCTACGTTTGCGTCGAGACATGTGCAAGTTTATGTTGCCATCAGTCACGTACCTGGGTCATACGATTGATGCCAAGGGTCGACACCCGACAGATGAGAAAGTCCAAGCTATCAAGGATGCTCCGGCTCTACGAGACGTAACCGAATTGAAGTCATACATCGGTTTGCTTCAGTTCTATGGTGGTTACATCCCAAATGTGACCGACGTTTTGGGCCCCCTTTATCGGCTTTTGAGGAAAGGAGTCTCCTGGAGCTGGGGGTCCACTGAACAATCAGCATTCCAGACCTCCAAGGATCTGCTCAAATCGTACAATGTTCTCGTTCATTTTGATCCAGAGAAGGATCTTGTGCTGACATGCGATGCCTGTCAGTATGGAGTGGGGAGTGTATTATCACACGTGATGCCTGATGGTACGGAAAGACCTGTTGCATTTGCATCCAGAACGTTGTCCCCTGCATAGAAGAACTATTCCCAACTTGACAAGGAAGGATTGGGAATCGTTTTCGGCGTCAGCAAATTTCGCCAGTACCTTCGTGGACATCATTTCACGATTTGCACTGATCACAAGCCACTGATCAGTCTGTTTGGTCCAACTAAGGCGACATCTGACACACTACCGCCCAGGATCAGCCGCTGGTCCCTGTTTCTCGCTGCTTATGACTACACCATATGTTATAAGCCCAGCTCGTCTGTCACAAATGCAGATGCCATGAGTCGGTTACCCCTTCCAGAATCCGTTGATGATTCGCCTACACCAGGTTCCATTATCGCACTGATGGATCATCTGGAAGATTGTGCTGTCAATTCCAACCAGATCCGCACTCATACTCGACGAGACCCCGTTCTGTCCAGAACTGTCCAGGCTGTACAGCTTGGATGGCATTTGCTACCTGAGGGTGACCTAGCATTTGCGGCTTTTAAAGCACGTAAAAACGAACTCGGCGTGGAAAATGGTTGCCTACTCTGGGGATGTCGTGTCGTGATCCCGGAAAATCTGCATTCCAGGGTCATGGATGAAATCCATGACTGTCACCCCGGGATTGTGAAGATGAAGTCACTCGCCAGAAACTATGTGTGGTGGCCGAATCTTGATGCTGATATCGAACATCATGTTCGACATTGTTACCCCTGCCAGAGCACCCGGGAATACACCTGCGAAAGCGCCACTGCATCCCTGGGAATGGCCAGCGAATCGTGGCATCGCCTACATCTCGATTATGCCAGGCCTATTAACCGCAGCATGATTCTAATAATTACGGACGCGCACACAAAATGGATTGATGCCTATGTGACGCGTGGTACTACGTCAGCCATTGTCATCGAAAGACTCAGACGCTGTTTCGCCACTCATGGTCTGACCAGGATGATCGTGAGTGATAACGGTTCGTGTTTTTCCAGTCCCGAGTTTGCCGAGTTCACACGTCGGAACGGCATCAAACATAAGTTTGTCAGCCCACATCACCAGGCTTCAAATGGCTTCGCCGAACGATCCGTGGGAATCATCAAATCCGGATTGCAGAAACTTCAGGAGGGAAACCTGGAAACAAAGCTGTCTCGTCTCCTGTTCAAATACCGCATTACGCCACAATCAACAACCGGTGCAGCTCCGTCTGAGTTATTGATGAAACGACACTTGAGATCGACACTTGACAATCTCAAACCAGACATATCATCAAATGTTTATCAGAGCCAGCTTTATCAAAATTTGGTGCACGACAAGACGTCCAACAGTCGCTGTATCAACATTGGAGATCCAGTGTTTGCCCGAAATTTTGGTGCAGGTACGACGTGGCTACCGGGGGACATCATCGAGAAGCCAGGTCCACTGTCCTGCGTGATTCGCCTGCAGGACGGCCGCGAAATTCGTCGACATCAGGACCACATAACCTACCTTCACTGTGAGTCGATAGAGACTGCAGCATCGTCACAGTCAGGACAACAGTTCGACCTGCCACTGCCGGAGATCGTCGTGGCCGCTCCAGCCGGCTCGGATGCCCCGAAAACCTCTGCAAACGCTACACCCTTCGTGGAGACCAAAGGAATCACCTCGGACTCTGCATCCACTGGTACGCCGCGACCCTAATGAATCACCTCGGACTCTGTATCCACTGGTACACCGCCACCCAAAGGGATCACCTCGGACTCTGTATCCACTGGTCCACAACGACGCTCAATGTGTGAGAGAAAACCACCCGACCGGTTGAATCTTTGAACATGTTCTATTTTCACGTTGACATATGTTCTATTTTCACGTTGACACATGTTCTATTTTCACGTTGACACATGTTCTATTTTCATGATGACACACGTTCTATTTTAACGGTGACACATGTTCTATTTTCACGTATTTTCATTATTCTCATAATCGTTTGCACACATATTTTCACATGTTTTGGCAATGTTGCTTTTGAAATGTCAATTCTGGAAATCTAACACGTATTGCTCTTGGTACTTTTGGACTTAAAAGGGAGGATGTCATGTATGAAGCTGCAAATATTCACCGTTGTATCCCTACACCGTGACCGCGGGTTTATTTCCGTTTTTTCCGGAAGTTACGGCCCAGTTCGGATGGCGCGGCGGTGAATCGGGCCTGTATCGGGAGAGTCAATAAACATGTACTACAATCGATCGTAGTCTGTCGAGATACCTTACAGTTTCATTCTCTTTATCCATCTATCTCACAGCAGGTATTGGCTTTCAGTTTCAAAATTATCGCTAAATTGTAATTGTGAGGTTATCAAGTATTGTGTGAAGTAAAATTAATCAAGAGAACTGTTCTTCAGTTTTGTGCAATTTATTAAATGATTGTTCTATTATTTAATTGTACTCTGATGACTATTGTGGAAGTACATCAGGCTCCCTTTTCCTCTTAGCATTCTCTTGGATCACAATAACAGTGATTGGTACACACATTTACATCTTGGAGAAGCACCTATCATGGCTGCCATTTATTTTCCTCTTTTACTCAGGAGTTTGAGGCGTTGGTTGAACTTGGCGATGAAGGAGAGGACAGACGGTGCAGACCTCGTGGGGATCTTCAGGAGACTATGGCAGAAGAGAAGGAGAGGGAGCGCCAGGAGTGGCAGGAAGCGAGACGAATGCTTCAAGAACTTCGTTCGGTGCTGGGTTGGAGGACATCACAAGAAGAAAGAAGCATTAGAAATCGGTTGCTCTATCCTGCAGCAGTGTCTGCTGTTCATCCGTTTGAGCCAAGTGAGTGATTAGTGTGATGTGGTTCTGTCCGAGTCGCTCTCTTTATGTGACATCTCCACGGTTTTTTTGCTTTGTCCATTAGGGCGAGACAACAACGAATCCGGCGTGGGGCTGTTGAAAGAAAGCTGTGAGATGAAGACTGACTCTGAAAACATGGAGAGAACAGACACTAATGAGGAGACTGCAGGGGAAGTGCTCCACGATGAAGATAAAGACGGGGAGGTAAAGCCATCACAGGACATGCACACCGTGACCAAAGATCATGGTGGATGTAAAATGGATGTTGCAAAGAAACCAGACAGGAGCCTTGAAGATGTTGAAATGTCAAGAAGGATGGATTGGAACAGCAAAGGGCTGGCATTGACAGTACCACATGATAGGAAAGACGATAATGGGAAACCTGAGAAGAATGATGTAGAACATGAAGGAGAAGTTATGTTAGCGATAAACTCTCATAAAAACAAGGTACAGGAGGGTGAGTTACAGCCTTTGGAGAAAAGATGTCCAGGTTTTCTGGTTCCAGGCACTGAATGTCACAACGGAGTATATAATCAAGAACAAATATCAATCGGTGAGTACCAAGGTATGCACTTTGCCTCAATATTGGCTGCCCAGGCTGTGGCACATTCGCGCGTGATGGCACCATTGCATGAACAGACGTTCGGAGATGATGATGACGATTCTGAGAGTGATGCCATGGGCCTCGTGGACAATGAGGAATTATGACATCACCGGTCTTGCCATGGCAGAAGAAACTAGAAGACTTGTCATGGCAACAACACATGTAGCATCCGTGAGTGTATTTGCCATAAAGGTGCCATGACAGATGCACAGCTGCCGCAAAAATAAATGTGCAATAAAATTTAACCTTGTGATTATGCAGAAACACTTAAAAATGTTTATCTGACTATCGTAAGAAGACTGCATCTTAAAATTTGATCAATTTTTGAAGGACTCTGCTGAAAGAGCTCTCAACTAAAGCAGGCTTTTAACATTTGGCTCAATCTACCATTTTCGCAGTGCACTGTGGGATGCTTAATATGGGACAGTTGGCTTAACATTGCCTCTGAAAGACGGCAATGTATTTCAATCGAGAGGTAGAGGGCTGGTTACATTACATGTGCATTGTGACTGTTTGTGGAATGCTATATTCTTTAATTTTAAGTTTGGAAAAGTTTGCTCTGGCCACACTGATAATATGCTGCTTGAGCTTCATGCGCAGGTGCAAACTTCAGTTATACCTTTCCTGGAGCACTTAGCACCAAAATGGATGGAAAACATGCCATCTGGTAGCCTTCCATCCCCTCTCCAAAACGATTTATCCTACAGACTTCCTTTTTTGTATACAAAAGTCTAGACTTGTGGAAGAGCGAGGTGACAGAAGGGAGAATGCAATGCACTGACAGGTGGCCAGTGGAACAGCATCTGCCATGCTTGGTGTTTGATCTGCCTTTAAAATCCCAAACATCTTTCCCCCAGGCAAGTGGAACCATGCCTTCCAATAACCCACCCTTTTTACTTTCTCGGAAACTGGGCCACGTGCGAGCGGATGAGTGAACGGGAGAAGAAATAGTTGAGGAAACCTGATTACCTGCAAGTAAAAGGGTGGGTTAGGGGACAGTTAGTGAAAGTAGAATAGATCACGGGTAGGGGTGGATGATGACCTAAGGTGGTGATGCACTGCCAACTTTTGATGCCTTGAAGTGCAGTGTGGAATTAAACAGACTTGGAAAAGCACTTGCACAAGCAAAACGAATAAGGGAATGGAGGTGAGAAATAAACCTGGAATTTGAGAGTTTCACCAGGAGGTTATGGTAAGAGCACGTGTGGCCTCGAGGGAATGGAGAGGGAAGAATGTGTAGAGGGAGGAAACAGAGATGATGTGAACCTGTCTGCAATGAGAGAGCTGTAGGCCCTGTGCTTCTGCTCCAAGTTCCTGAGAGAGCCATAAGTCAGTACCAAAGCCCTACCTAAAGATTAGTAAACTAAACATTACCAAAGTTTTGTTTTACAGTGGAAATTTTATATATAGTAGTCTTAAGCCATGAAAAAAAACATTTGTAGTCAAAATAATCCATGTGAGAACTGTGGAATGGATAATGTATAAGCACAACTTTTATTAGTCCCCTACCGGTGTACACCGGAGGGGACTATAGGTTTGCACTCCATCCCTCAGTCTGTCAGTCTGTCAGTCCGTCACGCAAAGAACAGTTTTCCGGACTTTTTTTTCTAAACTCTTAATGCCAATGATTTCAAACTTGGTACATGGTTTCCTTATGATAAGTTACAGATCTTCGAACTTCACGACGTTTCGATCATTTTTGACAAAGTTATGGCACTTTGAACTTTGGTAATTTCCCCAACAGTTTTCTGGACGACAGACTGCCGGTAGGGGACATGTATTGCAGCGCAATACTCAGAATGCTTGTTATTCTTAAAAAGTTTTATTATTCGCTGAGAAAGCCCATCATTTCAGGTGGCATTGTATATCACTGTACTTTAAGGCCACTGTAACTGTAGACCACTGTACTTGATGCCACATCACTTAGTGGAGGCCACTGCAATGGCAGCAGTTTGCCTGTAAAACACCTGTTCCACTGATATAAAATTGCCAAATGTAGGTTTCAGCCTTCATCAAAGACAACGAGACAATTTTATCGGGCTTCTGCTGGCACCTTGGCCAAATGTCTAAATTCCTGTTCTAACCTACAGCTACTGCATCAGTGGCACAACCATGCCCCCATAAAATAAAATAATTGAGGCAAACTCACAGCCACTTGCTGCACATGAAAGAAGATTGTTTTATGCATTTTGGATTTCTAACTGCTGTTTATTTTACCTGTTGAGCCATTATATGATGCAGACATATTTTTATGTTATGAAAATTAGAATTTCTGTATTTGTTACCTTCGCAAAAGCGGAAGGTTATGTTTTGATCGCTGTGTATTTATTTGTATGTCTGTGTGTGTGTGTGTATGTTATTCGCATAACTCAAAAAGTATTCAACCGAATTGCATGAAATTTGGTGGGATGATTGGTTATTATACGGGACACATTTGATTAGATTTTGGGAGCAATCGGGTCAAAGGTCAAGGTCAAGGTCACGAAAAGGTCAAAATCGTATTTTTACCAAGTACAGAACAGTAGCTGCGGCGAAGGTATGCGCTCTACCGAGTGCCCGTTCTAGTTTTGTTTTGTTTTTATTTGATGTATTGGAATAGTTGATAATAATAATAATAATAATTCATTTATTTTGTATAGCGCTTTTCCAGAAGCCCAAAGGCGCTTTGACAGAGTGGAAAACATAATGCATAACAATACATGAAAACAACAATTGCAAAAAGACAAGAATCAAGAAAACAAACAGCAGCGATATACGGCATATATATAAGACAAGAATCAAAAAGACAAGACAAGAATCAATAGGGAAATATTTAAAGCAAAAGGAGGGAGAAGGAGAAGAGATAGTCAGGGGTTAAATGCTGTGGGTTGAATGTTGAATGCAGCGTTGAACAGGTGGGTCTTTAGTGATGTTTTGAATGTGGTGAGTGAGGAGGAGTCTCTGATGGTGTGAGGTAGTGAGTTCCAGAGGGTGGGAGCAGCGATGGAGAAGGCCCTGTCCCCCCAGGATCTGAATTTGGTCCGGATGGAGGGGGTCAGGAGGTTGGTACCAGCAGAGCGGAGGTTGCGGGTGGGAGTGTGTCTGGAGAGGAGGTCAGCCAGGTAGGATGGGGCCAGGTTATGGAGGGCTTTGTATGTCAAGAGGAGGATTTTGTACTGGATTCTCTGGGGGATGGGGAGCCAGTGAAGCTTGTAAAGGACGGGGGTGATGTGGTCACGGGTCCGGGAATGAGTGAGTAGACGGGCAGCGGAGTTCTGAATGTATTGGAGTTTATTGGTGATTTTTGAGGGTGAACCATAGAGGAGGCTATTGCAGTAGTCCAGACGGGAGGTGATGAAGGCGTGGATGAGGGTTTCTGCAGCCGTGGAGGAGAGGGATGAGCGGAGACGGGCAATGTTTTTCAGGTGAAAGAAGGCTGACTTTGTGATCTGTTTAGTGTATTTGTCGAAGGAAAGGGTTTGGTCAAAGATGACGCCAAGATTCCGGATGTGAGGGGAGGTGGATACTGGGATACCGTCGATGTTGAGGGCAAAGTTATGGGTGGATTTTGTGAGCGTTTTTGGGCCAATGATGATTATTTCAGATTTATCACAGTTAAGCTTGAGGAAGTTGATTTGAAGCCAGGATTTTATTTCAGTGATGCAGTTTGTCAGGATAGAGTGGGTGTCGGTGGAGACGGACTTGGTGGAGATGAAAAGCTGGATGTCATCGGCGAAGCAGTGGAATTGGAGACCATGACGGCGGATTAAGTGACCGAGCGGGGACAGGTAAAGGATGAAGAGGAGGGGGCCAAGAACTGAACCTTGGGGGACACCTTGGGGGAGGGGAGCAGTGGGGGATTTGCAGTTATTGATGGAGATGAACTGGCATCTGTCAGAGAGGTATGATTTAATCCAAGAGAGGGCAGTGCCGGTGACGTTAAAGGTGGATTCAAGTCGGGTGAGGAGGATAGTGTGATCGATGGTGTCAAAGGCAGCGCTGAGGTCGAGGAGGACGAGAATGTTGAGGTTGCCAGCGTCAGAGGAGAGGAGAAGGTCGTTGGTGATTTTGAGGAGAGCAGTTTCAGTACTGTGGTTGGAGCGGAATCCGGATTGGAATGTTTCATACAAGTTATTGGCAGAGAGATGATGTTTGAGTTGAGTGGCTACAGCGCGTTCCAAAACTTTTGACAGAAAGGGTAGGTTGGAGATGGGTCTGAAGTTGTTTAGGGTGTCAGGGTTTAGACCAGGTTTTTTTAGAATGGGGGTAACAGCAGCAATTTTGAGGGAAGGTGGGACGATGCCTGTAGACAGGGAGGAGTTTATTGTTGCAATGATAAGTGGAGAGAGAGCAGGGAGGGAGGCTTTGACAAAGCTGGAGGGGATGGGGTCAAGAGTGCAGGTGGCAGTTTTCATTCCTATGAGGAGTTCAGAGAGGTCAGTAGGAGAGATTGGGGAGAACCGAGACAGGGGATGGCAGGACAAGGGGGGGCAGGTGGTTGGAGGGGGAGCGGGTGCGGCGGTGGTCAAGCTGTTGTAGATGTTGTCAATTTTGCGTTGGAAGAAAGAGAGGAAGGAGATGCAGTTGTCTACTGTGAATGACTGGGTGGTGGTGTTCAGGGGGCGGAGGAGTTTGTTTATTGTCGAGAAGAGTGCTTTTGGGTTTCCGGAGCCAGAGTGGATAATTTGAGAGTAGTAGGCAGAGCGGGCGCGGGAGAGGGCATCTTTGTAGTGTTGTATGTGGTCCTTGTAGGCTTGGGAGTGAACTGTGAGACCCGTTTTATTGCGGAGTCTTTCAAGTTGGCGAGCACGAGTTTTCATCAGGTGGAGTTCAGGGGTAAACCAGGGAGCAGAATGGGTGAAAGAAACTGTTTTGGTTTTTACAGGCGCAAGCTGGTCAAGGCAGGAGGAGAGAGTGTGGTTGTAGTAGTCAGTGAGGTCGGAAGGGGTGTGGAGGTCAATGAAGGGAGAAGTGGACATTTTTTCAGAGAGGGTGGATGAGAATGAGGTAGGTGAAAGAGCGTTTAGCTTACGGAAGTTGATTGTGCGATAATGCCTTGGTGTTGGGGCGGGGATGTTGATGGTCAGAGTGATGGCAAAGTGGTCAGAGAGGGTGAGGTCGGAGCCATAGAGATGGTGCAAATTTAATCCAGTGGAGCAGACAAGGTCCAAAATGTGACCACGGATATGGGTAGGAAAGTCGACATGTTGAGTGAGGTTAAAGCAGGTGAGTAAATCAGTGAAGTCAGTGGTTATTGTGGAGTCAGTGGAGTCCATGTGGATATTGAAATCACCAAGGAGGAGGATTGAGGGGGAGAGGGAACATAGCTGGGTCAGAAAGTAGGAGAAGTCAGACAGGAATGATGGGTGTGGTTTGGGAGGGCGGTAGACGACAGCCATGACTGACTGCGTGTGACCAGAGAGTTTTAAAGCCAGGTGTTCAAATGATGGAGCAGATGAGATGGAGATGAGGTTGGTCTTGATGTCTTGACGGTGGATAACGGCAATTCCACCACCTCGGCCCTCCGAGCGTGGTTTATTGACGTAGGAATATCCATTGGGTGTGGTGAGGTTGAGTGTGTAGTAGTCCAGAGGTTGTTGCCAGGTTTCGGTGAGACAGAGAAAGTCCAGTTTGTTATCCAGGATGTATTCGTTCAGGATGAGGCATTTATTGTTGAGGGACCGGGTGTTGAACAGGGTGAGCTTGATGTTGTTTTGAACAGCAGGGATGAATTCAGGTGATTTAGCCAGGGTTCGTAGGCAAGAGGTGCGATCGTGTGGGTTGCTGTGACCAGGTGCGCTGGGACGAAGAGTGAGAGTGCGCTGAGCCGACCAGAGGACGGGGATGGAGTGACCTGATTGCAAATAAACAAACTTGCGACCGGAGCCACGGTGAATGTACCTGGGTCGTCGGAGGAGTCCATTTGATTTGATGGCAGAGATGCATGATGGGGTGGAGCGGGTATTGAGCAGAAGAAGCCTTGCGGCGGAGTACTTCAGAGCCATGCCAGGCAGGAGCGAAGGGACGAGTACGAGGCCAAGGTCGAGGAGGCAAAGCGGCAAACGCAGCGGCAAACGCAGCGGCAAACGACTGCAGCCGCTAATCAAGACCACAGCGGCAAACAAGGCCACAAGGCCACCGGCAAACAAGGCCACGGCCACAATCAACGGGAGCGGGCCTTTCGAATTCCGTATTCCGTACCATCAAAAGCAGATTCCGTTATCCAGCCGGAGAACACGCGGCACGTGCGGGTGTGAAAAGGCAGGACAGGTGTGAGATGTCAGGTCAGAAAGGTAGAAGCAGACCCTGTACATCCATCCAGTCGGAGAAGCGGCGAATATGCAACGCCAGCGTCCTCTCGCAACCGAACCCGGAAGTGTTGATGATTGGTAACTGTTGTTTTATGGCCTTATGGGACTTGAAGTTTGCTCAGGGTCCCGGCGACAACTCGCCTACTGTTCACCAAAAGTTGCCGTGGGATCTTTAACATTCACCAACGACCGGTACGGGTAGATGGGTCCCCCGGCTTAACGTCTCTATGATGGACGGCACATACTGATTTAACACCCTGCCTGCGAAACATCAGGAGACATTTTATAGCTTGGCCGAGATTCAAACACAGGCTAGACGGCTCAGCGGCAAGTGCACAGTTTATACCGACATGTTGGATACTGTAAATAGAAATAACAAGCTCATTAGATACTAGAATAAAAAGAAAGAAAAGCGCAAGTCACTGCAAAATTTTTATTACTTGGCAAAAAAAAATTCTTTGGACAACTATGTTGATCACTCCGGTTTGTGTGTGTTTGTCTGTCTGCTCACTAATACTTGCCTACAGGTCACAATTTTAAACTGATATTCACAAAACCTCACCAAACAGTAGAGTTGGTGGTCCGACAGAATCCTATTTATTTTGAGGTCAAAAGGTCAACATAGGCCAAAGGTCAACCACTTTTTTCAAATTTCTAAAACCCTCAATTTTCATCCGATTAACTTGAAATTTGAATAGGATTTGCATCTCAGCGAACTGAATTCAACCACCAACTATTTTTGTGATCAACATTGGTCACAGGGTCAACATAGGTCAAAAGGTCAACAACTTTTTCAAATGTCTAAAATCCTCAATTTTCATCTGATTGACTTGAAATTTGAAGACGATTTGCATATCAGCTCACTGAATTCAACCACCAATTAATTTGTGAGGTCAAAAGGATGCTCTACTGAGTACCATTCTACTTTGTTCTCTGTTGCCAAGTGTCGCTCTACGAGTGATTTTTCATTTGTTTATTTATGTTTTACAATAGAGAACATTTTATTTCAAATTAGGTAACTCATTCACTGTTTTAGTGCTTTAATTTTACAAGCCGCAAAGTTTTATTTCAAGCAAACAAAACATTCAATTATCGACAGTCTCAAATTAATCTATCTATAATTCCAGTAATCTCTGTGTGTATGTTTGTATGTTTGTATGTTTGTATGTATGTATGTATGTTTGTCTGTGACCGCTGTTTCTCGACAACTACCGGTCCGATATACTTGAAACTTGCCAGGTATATTGCTGGGGACCCGAGGATGTGCCTTTTCAAGGTTTGAAATTAATCGGACAAGTAGTTACCGAGCTATGGCGATTTAGCCGTTCGCCGTTCGCTTTGGCGTTGCGAATGGACCAAACCATTTCATGTAAATAGAGGGGGGGGATTGTCACCGTACTCGCAAGCCGTTCGCCGTTCGCTTTGGCGTTGCGAATGGACCAAACCATTTCATGTAAATAGAGGGGGGGGATATAATTTTAGATATATAAAAAGTACGGGCATATATATAGTACGGGCATGCCCTAGTTTATTACAAAGTGAAGAAACAATGGCATAGTCAGAAATTCACAGATGTGTTTATGGAATTTGTTTTGGATAAATAAATCTAGTGCTTGACACACAACCTTCCTATTCTGAGTTCATGTTTCTCTCATTCCAAATATTTTGAATTTGAAACAATTGAGAGCTTTCACAATTGTGTGATTTCAGGATTTGCTCAGAGTTTGCTAATTTTAGGAAGATAGAGCCAAACACAGGAGTTTTTTAAATGTTAAAACTGTACCAGTAACAGGCATTTAAATAAACAGAGGATGTCAGATTGGGGAGTGAGAGTTTAAATCACTGATTTAGGTAGGAGGCTGCGGGGGGGGGGGGGGGGGGGATTGGAGGGCGGCGGAAGCTTACCTGTACAGCCGGACGTGGCACGGGATTATCCGGTCCCCACAACAAATAGACGTACAAAACCGGCAAAGCCACAATAGAACAATTAAAATGCAATAAATAATGGTTTAATAAAAAATAGTGCAGGCAACAAATATGAATGCATAGTAAACTAAAATTCCTATATTTTGGATCCTCCATTCAGACATTATTACACACACAGGGAGAAATAAATGAAAGTAATAATGTGTGTGTAATGTTAGCTGGTACTCAGCTCTGGCGTCATCAAAGATCCCGCATCTCTGCATGGGAAAACACGTATTGGCGCGAAGTCGCGTTCACCGCCAGCCGCCGACGTGAAGCGAACAGGCCCAGACGCCTCCCTCGACCTTCCCTGCTCAGCTGCACCGAGCCCCAACGTTCCTTTCAGGTGCACACGGCAACAAGCACAGCCGTCTGGATTTGGAGACAATTATTTAAACTTTTGCAAAGTGACTTTTCTTTAAGCTAAGATTGCACGTCACAATAAATATCATCGGAGCATTTTTCTCCGAGGATGTTTATTGTATCGGCAGAAGAAACATTTTGCGGACAACGCAGCAGATGTTGAGGGTTCGGCTGGTGCACAAGCTGCGTCAGAGGCAGCAGTGAACAAAATATCTGAAATATTTTGGGTACCAGTGGATGCACTGTGGGTACCCCCAGCAGCAACAGCCATTGGGATTGAGGTGTATGGCAAAAGTCCGCTTGCTTCTGGGCAAACTTCAGATTTAACCACAAAACGTCGGCCTCAACCTATTTCGGTAAACTTGCGATTTCTCAACTCCTGGCCAATATGGGAACATTCATTGATGTCTACTTCAATATAAATCGCCCATTGTCAGATCTACTGCTATCTACATATACCTTTGCGAGGCTCTGTGCTGTTAAATGCTCTGTGGTGTGTTTATATTGCAATGAACACTCATTTCTAGGTTTCTCCCGAGACATTTGTAGTCTATTACTGACATACCCTTGTGCTGGATTGGTTTCCTTGTTTGTGCATCATGCAAGGCAAAACGGAATTGCAGGCATCAGAGAATGTTTCTGATGAAGAAAATTAGACAAACAACCATCACATAACTAAACTAGAACGGCAGTCAGGAGAGAGCATACCTCCACCTGGTTGGCCCGATCACTCACGAGTGAAGAATCACAGAAAAAAAAAAAAATTCTCATATCCGAATCCATATTCAGATCTCCACCAAAATCGAAACAAATCGTTCTTGTCACACACACAACCTGTCGACCAAGTTTCTTCCAAATCCGTCCGTAACTTTTTGAGATATTTTGTTCACAAACAAACAAGACAGACAGGGGTGAAAACATAACCTCCATCCACCTTTGGTTGAGGAGGTAATAAATAACAATATAGCGTCAATGTGGGGTTCATGGTGCAGAGAACCAAATCAATGTGGGGTTCATGGTGCAGAGAACCACATCAATGTGGGGCGCATGGTGCTGAGAACCACGTAAATGTGGGGTTCATGGTGCTGAGAACCACGTCAATGTGGGGTTCATGGTGCTGAGAACCACGTCAATGTGGGGTTCATGGTGCAGACAACCACATCAATGTGGGATTCATGGTGTAGAGAACCACCATCAATGTGGGGTTCATGGTGTAGAGAACCACCATCAATGTGTGGTTCATGGTGTAGAGAACCACCATCAATGTGGGGTTCATGGTGTAGAGAACCACCATCAATGTGGGGTTCATGGTGTAGAGAACCACCATCAATGTGGGGTTCATGGTGTAGAGAACCACCATCAATGAGGGGTTCATGGTGCAGAGAACCACCATCAATGTGGGGTTCATGGTGCAAAGAACCACCATCAATGTGGGGTTCATGGTGCAGAGAACCACCATCAATGTGGGGTTCATGGTGCAGAGAGCCACATCAATATGGGGTTCATGGTGCTGAGAACCACATCAATGTGGGGTTCATGGTGCAGAGAACCACATCAATGTGGGGTTCATGGTGCAGAGAACCACATCAGTGTGAGGTTCATGGTGCAGAGAACCACCATCAATGTGGGGTTCATGGTGCAGAGAACTACGTCATTGTGGGGCTCATGGTGCTGAGAACCACGTAAATGTGGGGTTCATGGTGCTGAGAACCACGTCAATGTGGGGTTCATGGTGCCGAGAACCACGGCAATGTTGGGTTCATGGTGCAGAGAACCACATCAACGTGGGGTTCATGGTGCAGAGAACCACGTCAATGTGGGGTTCATGGTGCTGAGAACCACGTCAATGTGGGGATCATGGTGCTGAGAACCACGTCAATGTGGGGTTCTTGGTGCTGAGAACCACATCAATGTGGGGTTCATGGTGCAAAGAACCACATCAATGTGGGGTTCATGGTGTAGAGAACCACCATCAATGTGGGGTTCATGGTGCAGAGAACCACCATCAATGTAGGGTTCATGGTGCAGAGAACCACGTCAATGTGAGGTTCATGGTGCAGAGAACCACGTCAATGTGAGGTTCATGGTGCAGAGAACCACCATCAATGTGGGGTTCATGGTGTAGAGAACCACCATCAAAGTGGGGTTCATGGTGCAGAGAACCACCATCAATGTGGGGTTCATGGTGCAGAGAACCACATCAATGTGGGGTTCATGTTGCTGAGAACCACATCAATCTGGGGTTCATGGTGCAGACAACCACATCAATGTGGGGTTCATGGTGCAGAGAACCACATCAATGTGGGGTTCATGGTGCAGAGAAACACCATCAATGTGGGGTTCATGGTGCAAAGAACCACATCAATGTGCGGTTCATGGTGTAGAGAACCACCATCAATGTGGGGTTCATGGTGTAGAGAACCACCATCAATGTGGGGTTCATGTTGCAGAGAACCACCATCAATGTAGGGTTCATGGTGCAGAGAACCACGTCAATATGAGGTTCATGGTGCAGAGAACCACAATCAATGTGGGGTTCATGGTGCTGAGAACCACGTCAATGTGGGGTTCATGGTGCAGAGAACCACATCAATGTGGGGTTCATGGTGCAGAGAACCACCATCAATGTGGGGTTCATGGTGCAGAGAACCACCATCAATGTGGGGTTCATGGTGCAGAGAATCACGTCAATGTGGGGTTCATGGTTTAGAGAATCTCCATCAATGTGGGGTTCATGGTGTGGAGAACCACATCAATGTGGGGTTCATGGTGTAGAGAACCACATCAATGTAGGGTTCATGGTGCAGTGAACCACATCAATGTGGGGGTTCATGGTGCAGAGAACCACATCAATGTGGGGTTCATGGTGTAGAGAACCATGTCAATGTGGGGTTCATGGTTTAGAGAATCACCATCAATGTGGGGTTCATTGTGTGGAGAACCACGTCAATGTGGGGTTCATGGTGGAGAGAACCACATCAATGTGGGGTTCATGGTGCAGAGAACCACATCAATGTGGGGTTCACTATGTAAAGAACCACATCAATGTGGGGTTCATGGTGCAGAGAACCACGTCAATGTGGGGTTCATGGTGTAGAGAACCACATCAATGTGGGGGTCATGGTGCAGAGAACCACTTCGATGTGGGGTTCATGGTACTGAGAACCACGTCAATGTGGGGTTCATGGTGCTGAGAACCACGTCAATGTGGGGTTCATGGTGCTGAGAACCACGTCGATGTGGAGTTCATTGTGTAGAGAACCACATCAATGTGGGGTTCATGGTGCTAAGAACCACATCAATGTGGGGTTCATGGTGCAGAGAACCACCATCAATGTGGGGCTCATGGTGCGGAGAACCACCATCAATGTGGGGTTCATGGTGTAGAGAACCAAATCAATGTGGGGCTCACGGTGTAGCGAGCCACATCAATGTGGGTTCATGGTGTGGAGAACCACGTCAATGTGGGGTTCATGGTTCAGAGAGCCACTTCAATGTGGGGTTCATGGTTCAGAGAACCACGTCAATGTGGGGTTCATGGTGTAGGGAAGGGATAAGGGATAAAATCCTATCTATACTCCCAAGTCTAATATATAAAGTCTGGGAGGGAGCGGACCGTTCCCGAACCTTCACGGGAAAATGTTCAATCACAGAAGGGTGGGAGCATTTTACCAACTAAGACAAGAAGGTCGTGATCAGTCACAACTCGGATCAAGTGGCTGAACTGCACGCTTTATATTCCGTAAAGGCGGACTTCGTAGAGGACATTGCCTTCTGATCTATCCCAACGTTTGTGCTTCCTTTCCCTCTCTGCACCGTCTCCTGCCCTCCGTTCAGCGTCCCATCGAGCTCACACGGGTTTCCCTCATTGCGGATTTATTTTAGCAATCCTCCAAATGAAAACATTCGATTAACTTTCCTTTGATCATCTTCAAATAACTTCAAAAGCTGTTTAAATCACAACTCATGTAAGCAATTGAATACTTCGAAGGTATTCTGACCTCGTCCCTTCCACTTGATCGAACCACCTCTTTTAACATATTGTGGCGGACACGATGGCTCGCTGGCGCGGTGACATCATTCCGCGCACCAAGAGGGTGTCGGCCACGCCCGAGGGGTAGGCGTGGCCTCGGGATATACACGGGGCGCGCAGCCCCGAGCACGTCAGTGCTATAGTTGAGCTTTGGAATCAAGACTCTTTTTGGTTACCCGCGTTGTTGCTTATCTTCTTGGCAAACAAGTCGTGCGCATAGCACCGCACTTCACTGGTGACGTCGACGCTGGTTCAGCCGCCGCTGACCAACAGCACGCGCCATGTCAAACAACACGGTCGCGGTGAAGCTCCCTGAGTTTTGGGAAGCTCAGGCCGAGGTATGGTTCGTGCAGGCCGAGGCACAGTTCCAACTTCGAGGCGTAACGGCGGATGAGACGCGTTATTACCACGTCATCACCGCCCTCAGGCCCGGCACAGCCGCCCGAGTCGTGTCCGTCCTGCAGAACCCACCGGCCGACCACAGGCACGAGGCGCTCAAGCGTCTCCTCATCGCCACGTTCGGCCTCATGGAGTGCGAACGGGCCGACCGCCTCCTGGACCTTCCCGAACTCGGCGACACACGACCATCGGTCCGGATGGACTACATGCTGTCGCTGCTGGGTGACAAAGCCCCGGATTTTTTATTCCGGGCACTCTTTCTACGCCAGCTACCCGGCACAGGTACGCCTCGCGTTGGCCGGTTCCAAAATAAAGGAACCCCGCGCCCTGGCCGTCCAGGCCGACAAGTTTTCGCAGCTTGTGACACGCGGGTGAGAGATGGTGCAGCCGTCGCGGATCCCGAGGCTGATGCTGCTGCACACCTCGTGGATCCCGAGGCTGATGCCGATGCACACCTCGTGGCCGCCGCCACGCCCCGCCCACCACCACCGCGAAAGCCGCGGCCTCCGCCTCCGCCGCAAACCTGGTGCCGTTTCCACGCCAGGTTTGGCCACAAGGCTAGGAAATGTTGCCCGCCGTGCTCGTTTGGCAAGTCGCGAAACGCCCGGGCCGGCGCTCGGTAGCGGCTTTGAGCGTCGGCCTTTCCGGCAGCCTCCTTTTTGTCACGGACACCTTGTCCGGGCGTCGCTTCCTCTGCGACACAGGCACACAGGTGAGCGTTATCCCCGCCTCCACGTCCGACAAGCGAACCGTGGGCCGGGGCCCCGTTTTGCTTGCAGCCAACGGTACACCCATACGCACATTTGGGAAGCGCTGCCTCTCCCTGCGGTTCGGAGGGCAACGCTTTCAATGGACGTTCGTAACCGCCAGCATGCCCATGGCATTGCTCAGTGCGGACTTCCTTTATGCAAATGGGTTGTTGGTGGACGTGAAGCACAGACGCCTCGTCCAGGCCGAAACGTTCAGCTCGCTTGCTTGCGCACTGAGCAGTTCGTTGGGCAGCTTCCTGAGCGGCTTGCTGAGCGGTTCGGTCCCGGCGAGGTTGGTCTGTACGCTTCCGGCAGCGGACGAGTTCACCCGCCTCCTCGCCAGCTTCCCGACCCTCACGCGGCCCACCTTCTCAGCGGTGGCCATCAAGCACGGGGTGGAACATCACATCCCCACAGTCGGGCCACCGGTGTACGCCCGGGCATGCCGCCTCGAGCCGACGAAGCTCGTGGTGGCGAAGGCGGAGTTCGCTACGCTGGAGCGGCTGGGCATCGTACGGCGCTCCAAGAGCACTTGGGTGTCGCCACTGCACATCGTGCCGAAGCCCGGCGGGGGATGGCGGCCGTGCGGAGACTACCGCCACCTCAACGATGCCACCACCCCCGACTGCTACCCGGTCCCTCACATTCAGGACTTTTCCGCCCGGTTGGCGAACATGTCCTTCTTTTCTAAGGTGGACCTCATCCGCGAATACCACCAGGTCCCCGTCAGGTCGGAGGACATACCAAAGACGGCCGTCATTACACCATTCGGCCTCTTCGAGTTTCTTCGGATGCCCTACGGGTTGAAGAATGCGGCTCAGGCATTCCAACGGTTGATGGACAGCGTCTTGCGCGACTTGGATTGCGTTTACGTCTACCTGGACAACATCCTCGTCGCAAGCGCGTCCCGCGAAGAGCACCTCCGCCACCTCCGCACGCTCTTCGAACGCCTGGGCCAGCATGGCCTGATCGTAAACCCCGCCAAGTGCCGGTCCGGAGTCGCCGAAATCGACTTTTTGGGGCACCGCGTCACCAGGCACGGGGCCACCCCCTTACCGGCAAAGGTGGAGGCGGTCAAGGGGTTTCCGCGCCCCCGCACGATCAGGGGGCTCCAGGAGTTCCTGGGCATGGTGAACTTTTACCACCGTTTCCTGCCCCGCGTCGCCCAGCTCCTGCGCCCCCTGCACGAGGCCCTCTGGGGGAAGCCGGGCAAAGGTGACGTTTGGACCGAGCAGATGGACGCGGCGTTCGCAGGCGCGAAGCTCGCCTTGGCTAACGCCACCATGCTCGCGCACCTGGCGCTCGATGCACCGATCGCCCTCACCACCGACGCGTCAGACTACGCGGTGGGCACGGTGCACGAGCAATGGGTGCGTGGTGCTTGGCAACCGCTGGCGTTTTTCAGCCGGCAGCTTCGCCCGCACGAACGCCGGTACAGCACCTTCGACCGCGAGTTGCTCGGGCTCCACCTGGCGGTCCGGCACTTCCGCCATCTGCTCGAGGGTCGTTCGTTCATGGCCTTCGTCGACCACAAGCCCCTGGTCTTCGCGATGGCCAAGGTCGCCGAGCCATGGTCGGCCCGCAGCAGCGTCACCTCTCGGCCGTGTCCGAGTACACGACGGACATCCGGCACGTCGCGGGAAAGGACAACCCGGTGGCAGATTACCTTTCCCGGCCCGTCGCCCACGCGGTCCACCTCGGGATCGACTATGCCCGGATGGCGGCGGACCAGACCGCCGACCCCGACGTCCAGGCCTTGCGGACCGCCGTCACGGGCCTCCGCGTCACCGAGGTGCCGTTCGACGGCGCGGGCACGGCCCTCTTGTGCGACGTCTCCCTCGGGCGGTCTCGTCCCATCGTGCCCGCGGGCTGGCAGTGCCGGGTTTATGACGCCATCCACGGCCTGTCCCACCCAGGCACGAAGGCCTCCCAGAGGCTGGTCGCCGACAAGTTCGTCTGGCATGGCCTCCGGAAGGCCGTCCAGGATTGGACCAGGACGTGCCTCGCGTGCCAGCGCGCGAAGGTGCACCGCCACACCCAGGCCCCGTTGGCCCCGTTCACGGTGCCCGAACGTCGGTTCGACCACGTTCACGTGGACTTGGTGGGACCTCTGCCCCCCTCGCGGGGTTTCACCCACGTCCTCACCATGGTGGACCGCACCACCCGGTGGCCGGAGGTCGTGCCTTTGGCGGCGACGACGGCGGCGGACGTCGCGCAGGCATTCATCGCCACCTGGGTTGCCCGGTTCGGCGCCCCCTCGGACATCTCGTCGGACCACGGCCCCCAGTTCACCTTTCAGCTCTGGGGGGCAGTCGTGCGGGGGCTCGGCGTCCAGCTGCACCGCACCACGGCCTACCACCCCCAGGCCAACGGCCTGTGCGAGCGCTTCCACCGCTCCTTGAAGGCCACGCTCCGGGCCACCCTCCGCAACGGCGGCTGGGTCGACAGGCTCCCCTGGGTCCTGCTGGGCCTCCGGACGGCGCCCAAGGACGACCTGCGCGCATCCGCGGCGGAGTTGGTCTTTGGACAACCGCTGCGGGTGCCGAGCGAGTTCCTCCCCGACTCCACGGCAGCAGCGCTCCGCATTGCAGGAGACCGCCCGGAGGTTCGCCCCGGTGCCGACGGCGCACCATGGGTGCCCGCCAACGCACGGCGCCCCGGAGCTTCGCACGGCGGAGTACGTGTTCGTCCGCCACGACGCCCACCGAACACCGCTGCGGCCCCCGTACGACGGGCCCTTCCGCGTGCTGGAGACCGGGGTCGAAACACTTCACCCTCGACATCGGCGGTACTCCTGACCGCGTTTCCGTGGACCGCCTCAAGCCGGCCCACCTCGACGTGGACCACCCCCCGCCAGTGGCTCGGCCCCCGCGTCGGGCCGCCCCGTCGGGCCACAAATCAATGTGGGGCTCACGGTGTAGCGAGCCACATCAATGTGGGTTCATGGTGTGGAGAACCACGTCAATGTGGGGTTCATGGTTCAGAGAGCCACTTCAATGTGGGGTTCATGGTTCAGAGAACCACGTCAATGTGGGGTTCATGGTGTAGGGAAGGGATAAGGGATAAAATCCTATCTATACTCCCAAGTCTAATATATAAAGTCTGGGAGGGAGCGGACCGTTCCCGAACCTTCACGGGAAAATGTTCAATCACAGAAGGGTGGGAGCATTTTACCAACTAAGACAAGAAGGTCGTGATCAGTCACAACTCGGATCAAGTGGCTGAACTGCACGCTTTATATTCCGTAAAGGCGGACTTCGTAGAGGACATTGCCTTCTGATCTATCCCAACGTTTGTGCTTCCTTTCCCTCTCTGCACCGTCTCCTGCCCTCCGTTCAGCGTCCCATCGAGCTCACACGGGTTTCCCTCATTGCGGATTTATTTTAGCAATCCTCCAAATGAAAACATTCGATTAACTTTCCTTTGATCACCTTCAAATAACTTCAAAAGCTGTTTAAATCACAACTCATGTAAGCAATTGAATACTTCGAAGGTATTCTGACCTCGTCCCTTCCTCTCGATCGAACCACCTCTTTTAACATATGATATTTGCTCCTTTTAAAGGACGACACAACTTACAGTTAAGAAATTAAATGTTCATAAGTTACACCAGTTCATCGATTTGGACTCATCAACACAACTTAGCGAGGGGCGAGGCTTAAAGGTTTCCAGGCAGCCCACGTGAGCGAGGGGCGTGGTTTATTGATTTCCACGTGGTCTACGCTGAGCGAGGGGCGTGGCTTAGTGGTTTCCATGCAGACCACGCGTCCTTAACGACAACCAGGCTTTGGACCATAATGTATTTTCCATGAACAATCAGCTTGCTATCGCTTGCCAAGCCAGCCGTTTCTTTCGAGTACTTGCTTGAGTGCTTAAAATCAAGCGAGCCACTTGGCGAGCGCTCTGCAAGCTCATTACCCTTTGCTCACGAAACGAAAACAGGGTTAGGCATTCATGTACGTAAGTACGTGTCTGCATTTTTAAAATTCATTTTCTCGGCAACCGTTGATCTGATTGACACGAAATTTTACCACAGGAGCGCCTCTGCCTGTAAAATATTTTATTCAGAATTATGACGTCATATATCACGTGGTACTCACGCCATCTTGGAAAAACGTAACACCTCTATATATCTCCCAAACCACTCAATGGAACTAGATGGTATTCATAGAATATTTACCCTGCACAGTCAACTTGGTGTGAGCCAACTCTTCTGTTTTTGAACGTTTCTTTTTTTTTGATCCAATATGGCTGCCAGACCACGTGCGCGATGACATCATAAATTTATATTCTCGAAATAATTGTTGGATATATTATGGTCAATAACTTTTAAACTGATCAGACTAAGCGTTGTCCTGTCGAATTATGACGTCATAATTATGGCACCAATGACGTCATCGTTAACAACACCTATTCCCCATATGGAGTTTCTACAGTGAGCCACGTTTCAATTTTTTCCATAGAGCGGTTTTGGAGATATAGAGGTGCATGTTTTTCGGTTTTTCCAAAATGGCACATGTAACACATGACATATGACGTCGTGATTATCATTAAAATATTCTAAAGTAGGAGGCGCTCCGATGCTGAAAATTTCGTGCCCATCAGACCAACAGTTGCTGAATTTTTTTAAAATAATGAACGGATGGATAATAGTGGGGCGGCTTAGCCCAAATATTCAAAAGAATTGTGCATTTTGTGATACAAGCACCAAATTTGGCACACTAGTAGACTATCATATTATGAAAAGATCTGGATATTGGGCCATCTCAGATTCAGAGATTTGATTTTTGCAAGATTTGCAGATTTTGCAAGCTGAGATTGCAACGCCAGGGACGGTCGACTCCTTCCTACGAGCTGCCCACGTCACCCGCACAAGAAGAGCTCATCAAATCACTGCAGCGGCACTGCACATCCTGCAACACCGTGCGTATGAACGCCACTGTATGACATATGCTGATGATGCAGAAGACCTGCCTGAGTTCGAAGACTGGTGTCACCAGAGAGGAGAAGACATTCCCAACTTTCAGTACTGGGCAACTGTGCTGGAACTAGAGATGTTGGTACTGGTCTACGTGCGTTCTCTGCGGCAGGCTTCATTCACGACGTACCTCGATGCCCTGACGGAACTGGTCCCATGGTTCCATGCCTTAGACCACACACACTATGCCAGGTGGGTCCCTGTTCACCTGAGGGACACGGTTGCACTCCCAATGAAGCACCCAGATGTAGCCAGAGAATTCAGGGCTGGTAACTTCACTGTACAGAAGACGAAGAAGGTGTTCTCTTCGATCCCAATCGAATCGAAATCTTGCAAAAATCAAATCTCTGAATCTGAGATGGCCCAATATCCAGATCTTTTCATAATATGATAGTCTACTAGTGTACCAAATTTGGTGCTTGTATCACAAAATGCACAACATGTTTGTTATGCTGCTACACTATAAGTGTTGTATTTGTCGAATTATGTCATAACGAAGGCACCGATGACATCATTAACATATATTATTCCCCATGGGGAGTCGGTGACAATGAGCCAGGTCTCAATTTTTTCCATGGAGTGGTTTCAGAGATTTAGAGGTGCAAATTTTTTCCAAGATGGCGCCTGTACCACGTGACCAATGACGTCATAATAATCATTAAAATATTCTACAGGAGGGGGCCCTCCTATGGTGAAAATTTCGTGTCAATCGGACAAAGAATTGCAGAGAAAAAAATGAATACTGATCAAATCAAGCATTGTACTTGTCGAATTATGACGTCATAATTAAAGTACCGATGACATCACCGTTAACATATCTTATTCCCCAAGCGGAGTACTTGACAATGAGCCATGTTTCAGTTTTTATTCCACGGAGCGGTTTCGGAGATATAGAGGTGCAACTTTTTTTCCTTTTTTCCAAGATGGCGCCTGTACCACGTGACATGACATCATAATTATCATTTTAAAAATTCCACAGGAGGAGCCACTCACATTCTGAAAATTTAGTGCCAATCGCACTAATAGTTGCAGAGGAATTTTTTTTTTTCATACTGATCAGATCAAGTGTTGTACTTGTTGAATTATGACGTCATAATTAAGGCACCAATGACATCATCATTACCATATCTTATTCCCCATGGTGAGTACTTGACAATGAGCCAGGTTTCCATTTCTTCCATTGAGCGGTTTGGGAGATAGAGGTGTAACGTTTTTTCAAGATGGCGCCTGTACCACGTGACCTATAACGTCATAATATTCACTAAAATATTCTACAGGAGGAGGCCCTCCTATGGTGAAAATTTCATGTCAATCGGACCAACGGTTGCTGAGAAATTAATTTTTTTAATGCTGACACGGCACACACTTTACTTTACTGAAATGCAGACGTGAATGCTTAACCCCGCTTTTCGCTTCGCGAGCGCAGGGTAAAGAGTTGAAACAAGGCTCATTGTCAAGTACTCGCCATGGGGAATAAGATATGTTTATGTGATGTTATCGTTGCCTTCTTTATGACATCATAATTTGGCAAGTACTAACACAATGCTGTTGGGCCAAAGTTGGGGCAACATCAGCACCGTCATTGGGCCAACGTCAAAAAACAACGTTGGATGAAAGTCATTTTGTCCCGGCGGGCCAACGGTGGGTAGACATTGTTGGCTGGTCCAATGTAGTACAGCGGATAAGCTCTCGTATTTTAACAAATTGTGCATTTTATGAGAAAAGCATGAAATTTCTAGCATAGTTAGTATATACCATAAGGTTTATTTTCAGATGTGGAGGGAGTCAGATTTGACCTCTGAGGACCGTGAGAGGTCAAATCCAAAATGGCCACCAGTCCACCGGGTCTAATGTTCAAACGCGCTTATAGGTGTCATTTCCAACTAAATTGGGGATGCCCATTCATTTGGTGATACTTTTGAGATCGCCAGAACTCAACGACATGCATTTAGGTCACAGTCAAGGTCAAATTACGTTAAATATCTATTTTTATGATACTGCAGTTGGAACTGCTATTGGAAAAAGTTCATTTGAACTTTTAAAACTTAATTTTTTCAGGTGCAGGGATAGGTACAGAACACCCAAAGACCAGAACTGATGAAAAAAAAGTGTTTACACTGCAAGGAATGATGCAATAACCTCTGAAAAAATAACTGTAGTTAACCAAGTATGTCCACCAAAGCTTACATTAAATCAAGTGCAATGATGAAAATTGGTAATGATCTAAATCTAACAGTCTCCAGAACAGAAGCACAGTGCAGTGCACTTGAGTGCAGCTTTGGCACACTTGCAGCGTCCAGTGCACCCTTTCTTGCAGCCACAGTGGATCAATTCATGGCACGATTTTGATGCTTCAGGGAGAGTGGTCCAAAGAGGCTGCCACCCAGTTGTCTCCTTTGTCCAGCCCGTCAGGTGGGTCTGGCATCTCTGGATCCATGACCAATGCCTGGTTACAACAGTTGGCCTGGTAGCAAGTGCGTTTGATGTGCTGCTTGAGTGTTGCCTGGGTTGGAGGAATGTTCTCTAGAGTTCTACACTTCTGTGTGAAGAGCTGTTTCCTGGCATCATTCACTTCCGTGCTCTCACTGGTTCTATCGTACATCAGCACCACAAATCGCTCCAGCAGTAACATTGAGCCTTCACTGACCTCACTTGTCATGCCTCGGAGTTCATTGAAAGCATCATTCACCTCTGGGCATCCACAATTTAGTTGGAAATGACACCTATAATGTTTTTCTACACTATTTGGTTCCAAAATTAAGCGCGTTTGAACATTAGACTGGCGGCCATTTTGGATTTGACCTCTCACGGTCCTCAGAGGTCAAATCTGACTTCCCTCCACATCTGAAAATAAACCTTATGGTATGCACTAACTATGTTAAAAATTTCATGCTTTTCTCATAAAATGCACAATTTTTGTGTTTATCTGCTGCACTATGTGGACCGATGTTTGACCAACTTCTGTCTGACGTTGGAATGAAGTGTTGGCCCAATGTTGAGCCAGCATTAATCAGATGTTGGAAGGACATGTTGGCCCACCTTTAATCAGATGTTGTAGGGGGCGTTGGCCCACCTTTAATCAGATGTTGTAGGGGGCGTTGGCCCAACGTTGGGAGAATGTTGGAAAGGAGAGTTGGCACAACGTTCGGCAAACTTTGGAAGGGAGTGTTTGCCCACGTTGGGCCAATGTTCCCACCCAACATTTGCCCGACGTTAGGCTGACGTCGTAGTACCCTCACTCATACAGTATCAAGAGCCTCAAAGAACAATGTTAAAAAAAAAAAAATTAAATATTCAAATAAAAAACAAATATAAAAAAAATTTAAAGAAGCAAAATCAGGAACAAAACAATGTGTTAAAATGACAACACGTGAAACATTTACATTTCCATCTGAACAATTTTCTAGTCTTCTTCTTCTTTCAGTGCTGCATGACTCCAACAAGCAGCAAATTTAGGATCCGGGCAGCAGGGAAGAATGGGGAAGATTTGGCGCCAGACTTGCATTGGGGGTACAACCACCACGAAGATGTGTCCCGGATAGTTTATGGAATCACAAGTTGTCACGCTTGCTGGATTTGACAAATTGGTTCCATCGACAGTGAAGCTTGTGCTCAGGACACTGCAACTTGCCGCAGCTGTAATACAATGACACAACATGTGAAGAACCGGACAGAGATGTTGAATGTCTGCAAAAAGAGATAATTTGATTTCACACAGATATGAAATATTACCAGAAACAAATGATAATTGTCCTGATCCAAATTCTTCCACGAAATAAATTTGGTCTCAATATAGTTTTTTCGTATTTTAATTGCTTTCCCATTCCTGATGCGAATGACATGTTATGTTATCCTTTGAGGTTGAAGACAGTGATAAAAAGGCAGGTAATGATTTTTTGTGAAAGAATCCTGATATAGCATTTTCAGGTTTGACAGATTTCATTGGCTGCTTGTAATCATAAGCGTCTGACATATATGTAACGGTAGCCGAAAACCCGGGAACGATCGAGACACACCCGTTCAGCGAGCAGCATTGATGGAACCTCTTTATTATACATACGTCACAGGAACAGTCCCTCATTAGCATATGTATGAGCTGAACTTCCACAACAATATATCTTGCTGGAAAGCTACATACACACACCACACACAAAAACAAACACCACATACACACACACACACACACACACACACAAAAACTCACAAAAACACACCCACATAGATACCACGCACAAAAAACACCCCCACCACACACATACATACATACATGTACATACACATAAACACACACAAACACACACACCTAAACACACACACATAAATGTACATACACATAAACACACACAACACACACATACATACACATAAACACACACAAAAACACACATACATGTACATACACATAAACACACACACACACACACATTTAATTAATTGTACAGTATCGGTTGTTCCTAAACTTAAATATAAATAATTTAAAGGATTGTTGTAAATGATGTTAATTTTACAACATCCCACATTCAACTTTATTTAAATTGCAAACCTCAAACATAGTTTCTCCACCTAAAGCAAGAACGTTAACCCGTAAGCAATTGACTAGTTTCCCGACTGCATGGATCATCAGCTGGGCACCGTTCTTCCTCGAGGTTTCGATCCTTTCAGCCCAGGACCTCTCCAAACGGCGGATCCACAACCTCGATCATGGATCCACATCAATAGATGGTACATCAGTAGATCCACAACCTCAGTTGCGTCCAGGCAGTCAGTCAACCCATCAATGCACCAACATATTGCATCGCACATTTGCTACAGGTCAATAGGTAAACTATATTTGAGGTTTTACATGTAATTAATTCTTTAGTTTCTTTTAACTTGTAACATCTAGCCGTTACTGTACAATTAATTATATTGTTTGTGGTTTTCATGCTTTGAAATGTAGTTGAACAAACATAAAATATCATATAAATGTAGTTTACCAAACACATTAAAATCACATCAACAAAGAATAAACATATAAATATATGAGAAACTTCAGTGGATTTTCCACCAAAAGATAATGACAAATCAGCGGGAGAAGCCTCATCAAAAGAACACACACACACACACCCACACACACACAGTAACCCACACACACATACATGTACATACACATACATGTACGTACACATAAACACACACACATGTACATACACATAAACACACACACATGTACATACACATAAACACACACACACGTACATACACATAAACACACACACACACGTACATACACATAAACACACACACACACGTACATACACATAAACACACACATACAGTAACACACACACATACAGTAACACACACACACATACATGTACATACACATAAACACACACACACATGTGCATACACATAAACACACACGTACATACACATAAACACACACATACACATACACATACATACAGTAACACACTGTAAAGTATCTCGACAAACTACAATCAATTGCCGTACGCGTTTATTCACTCTGCCGGGGACAGGCCCGATTCACCTCAGTGCCATCCGAGCTCGCGCGTAGTGATACAATGCCGTCACGGTGTAGGGATACCATGCGGTCCCGGTGTAGGGATACAACGGTGATTATTTGCACTTCATACACTTCATACATGACATCCTCCCCTTTAAGTCCAAAATTACCAAGAGCAATACGTGCTAGATTTCAAGAATTGACATTTCAAAAGCAACATTTCCAAAACATGTGAAAATATGTGTGCAAACGATTATGAGAATTATGAAAATACATGAAAATAGAACATGTGTCACCGTGAAAATAGAACTTGTGTCACCGTGAAAAAAAACATCTTCAAAGATTCAACCGGTCGGGTGCTTTTCTCTCATGCATTGAGCGTCGCGGTGTACCAGTGGATACAGAGTCCGAGGTGATTCCTTTGGGTCGCAGTGTACCAGTGGATACAGAGTCCGAGGTGATTCCTTTGGGTCGCGGTGTACCAGTGGATACAGAGTCCGGGGTGATTCCTTTGGTCTCCACGAAGGGTGTAGCGTTCGCAGAGGTTTTCGGGGCATCCGAGCCGGCTGGAGCGGCCACGACGATCTCCGGCAATGGTGGGTCGAACTGTTGTCCTGACTGTGACGATGCTGCAGGCTCCATCGACTCACAGTGACGGTAGGTTATGGACGAATTTTGCGGCCGTCCTGCAGGCGAATCACACAGGACAGTGGACCTGGCTTCTCGATGATGTCCCCCGGTAGCCACGTCGCACCTGCACCAAAATTTCGGGCAAACACTGGATCTCCAATGTTGATACATCGACTGTTGGACGTCTCATCATGCACCAACTTTTGATTAAGCTGGCTCTGATAAACGTTTGATGATATGTCTGGTTTGAGATTGTCAAGTGTCGATCAAACGTGTCGTTTCATCAATAACTCAGACGGAGCTGCACCGGTTGTTGATTGTGGCGTGATGCGGTATTTGAGCAGGAGACGAGAAAGCTTTGTTTCCAGGTTTCCCTCCTGAAGTTTCTGCAATCCGGATTTGATGATTCCCACGGATCGTTCGGCCAAGCCATTTGAAGCCTGGTGATGTGGGCTGACAAACTTATGTTTGATGCCATTCCGACGTGTGAACTCGGCAAACTCGGAACTGGAAAAACACGAACCGTTATCACTCACGATCATCCTGGGCAGACCATGAGTGGCGAAACAGCGTCTGAGTCTTTCGATGACAATGGCTGACGTAGTACCACACGTCACATAGGCATCAATCCATTTTGTGTGCGCGTCCGTGATGACCCTGGAACGCAGATTTTTCGGGATCACGACACGACATCCCCAGAGTAGGCAACCATTTTCCAAGCTGAGTTCGTTTTTATGTGCTTTAAAAGCCGCAAAATCTGGGTCACCCTCAGGTAGCAAATGCCATCCAAGCTGTACAGCCTGGACAGTTCTGGACAGAACGGGGTCTCGTCGAGTATGAGTGCGGATCTGGCCGGAATTGACAGCACAATCTTCCAGATGATCCATCAGTGCGATAATGGATCCTGGTGTAGGCGATTCATCAACGGATTCTGGAAGGGGTAACCGACTCATGGCATCTGCATTTGTGATAGACGAACCGGGCTTATAACATATGGTGTAGTCATAACCAGCGAGAAACAGGGACCAGCGGATGATCCTGGGTGGTAGTGTGTCAGATGTCGCCTTAGTTGGACCAAACAGACTGATCAGCGGCTTGTGATCAGTGCGAATCGTGAAATGATGTCCAAGAAAGTACTGGCGAAATTTGCTGAGGCCGAAAACGATTCCCAATCCTTCCTTGTCAAGTTGGGAATAGTTCTTCTCTGCCGGGGACAACGTTCTGGATGCAAATGCAACCGGTCTTTCCGTACCATCAGGCATCACGTGTGATAATACACTCCCCACTCCATACCGATAGGCATCGCATGTCAGCACAAGATCCTTCTCTGGTTCAAAATGAACGAGAACATTGGACGATTTGAGCAGATCCTTAGAGGTCTGGAATGCTGATTGTTCAGTAGACCCCCAGCTCCAGGAAATTCCTTTCCTCAAAAGCCGATAAGGGGGCCCAAAACGTCGGTCACATTCGGGATGTAACGAACATAGAACTGAAGCAAACCAAGGTATGACTTCAATTCGGTCACGTCTCGTGGAGCAGGAGCATCCTTGATAGCTCGGACTTTCTCATCTGTCGGGTGTAGACCCTCGGCATCAATCGTATGACCCAGGTACGTGACTGATGGCACCATAAACTTGCACTTGTCTCGACGCAAACGTAGGCCGGAGTCCGAAATCTTCTTCAGAACTCTCCCCAGGTTTTGTAGATGTTCCGCGTCCGTACGACCAGTAACCAGAATATCATCCTGGTAACAAACGACGTTGCGTTCGGCGGCAAACAAACTGTCCATGACACGCTGATAAATTCCAGGTGCAGATTTCACTCCAAAACTGAGTCGGTGGTACCTGTACAACCCACGATGCGTGTTGATGGTAAGATACTGTTTCGAATTCTCGTCCAAGCGGAGCTGTAGATAGGCGGATTTGAGATCGAGTTTCGTAAAAGTCTTGCCTCCCGTGAGACGAGCATAGAGGTCTTCGATCCTCGAGATTGGATATTTATCCAATGAAGAACACTTGTTCACGGTCATTTTATAATCTCCACATATGCGGATGGACTGGTCCGATTTTATGACCGGAACGATGGGCGCCGCCCATTCGGCATACTGGATTTGCTCGATGATCCCCAGATTTTCAAGATGCTCCAGTTCCTTGTCAATCCGCTCACGCAGGGCGAAAGGGACTGGGCGAGCTCTGCAAAATATAGGATTGGCATCCCGGTCAACCCTGAGTTTAGCCGTATGTCCTTTCAAGGTTCCAAGCTCATCCTTGAAGACATCCGGGTATGTATCCAGCACATTTTTGAGTGTGTATGCTGCGGTAGGAGAAACGTTGGCTGCCTGGAGTTGATGAATGCTTTCCCACTTCAGTCGAATTATACTCAACCAGTTCCTGCCGAGTAAGGAAGGGCCCTTTCCAGGAATGACGATCAGGGGTAGGTGAAACTCATGGTTATCGTAGCCCACCGTGACGTCACATGTACCGCAGGGAACAATCTTCTCACCTGTATAGGTGGAGAGTCCTTAGGTAGTAGGTTTCAGATGGGGTCGGTCAGCATCACTCCACAGGTTTGTGAAAACAGCATGGCTGATGAGCGAGACGGCCGCACCAGTGTCGACCTCCATTTGCAATGGTCGATTGTTGACGACAACATTGGCAAGAAGAGGGTCCCGCCTATGGTGAGAATCGATATGAAGCAGGTCATACGATCCTGAGTTGTCGGAAACAGAGCTCACCTGGTCAAGCTCAGGTTCCTCCGAACCGATAAACTGATGAATCTTGTCAGCAGCTTTTCCTTTTCCCGATTTGCGAGTGATGCAAGCTGGAGCAATATGGCCAGTTTTCGAACAGAAATGGCAGGTTGCATCTTTGAACCGACACGTCTCCGGAGGGTGCTTTCCGTTGCACCGAAAACATTTGTTGTGTGTTCGAGACTGCACTGACTTCTGACGAGGAGCCTTGTTCCAACGTTTTGGCTGAACATGATCCAACCGATTCACAGCAGGGCTGGTACCAGATGAGCGAGTGGCACCGATGCTTGTAGCATTGCGTTCAGCACTTTCCATGGAAATGGCAGTGTCTCTGGCATTTTGGAACGTCAGTCTTCTCTCCGCAAGCAGGCGTCTACGAGTGCGGTCATCAGACATGCCAACCACCAGCAAATCACGGAGCATGTCATCAATCGTGTCCCCAAACTCACACACATGTGACAGTTTTTTGAGGTGTGCAATGAAGTCTGCGATCGACTGACCTTGATGCTGTCTGCACATGTAAAAATTAAACCGACACAGGATGACTGAAGGAGATGGATTACAATGTTCCGACACAGGATGACAATGTTCCTTCAAAGCGACCTTGAGCTCTGCATACGTGAGCTCTTGGATTGTCCGAGGCCGAATCAGGTTTTTAACAAGTGTGAACGTCTCTCCCCCGCAAACGGACAGGGAGACGGCCTTCATCCGGGCTTCGGTCGCGATGCCGTTCGCCTCGAAGTAAAAAGACAACCGCTCAGAATACGTGTCAAAATCCCCCTCATGAGGGTCGAATTCATCGATATGGCCGAAAGAAGACATGGTCTAGATGTTTATCCTCGTCGCCATGTAAAGTATCTCGACAAACTACAATCAATTGTCGTACGCGTTTATTCACTCTGCCGGGGACAGGCCCGATTCACCTCAGCGCCATCCGAGCTCGCGCGTAGTGATACAATGCCGTCACGGTGTAGGGATACCATGCGGTCCCGGTGTAGGGATACAACGGTGATTATTTGCACTTCATACATAACACACACACACACACATACATACATACAGTAACACACACACACATACATACATACACATACATACATACACATACATACATACAGTAACACACACATACATACATACAGTAACACACACCCACAGTAACACACACACACACACATAAACACACACATATACATACATATACATAAACACACACACACACAGTAACCCACACATCACATATCATATCAACGTCTCCGTTTCGACCTTCTGAAACCCGCACATGGACAGGGACAGGGACTATAGAGCAGGCATGATGGGCCCAATGGATTCCTGTGTTAAATTTCCTTGTGATTCCTTGTGACACGACGAGGTCTTCAACGTCGAAAAAAACAAAAAACAACCAGCGATTCGTGCTGGCAGACAAATCATCAAACGGGTGGCGCACAAATCAATACACCGCCCGCATTGTGAAACACAACGGTGAGTTTACATGAATTACAGGTCGGTCGTTCACATTCGAAACTAGGCTGGACAACACAAAGGACACAGCTTGCGCACACACACACGGCGCCTCCAAGGCGATACGATAGTTTTCCTGTTTTTACTCAACAAGTACCAGTACTTAAAGTCAATTACATAAACTACCTCACTTCATTAAAAGTGAATACCTTTTCCCGAAGGTACCGTGCACGACGTGCGCCACCTCCTGACGACGCCTCTGATTCGGGGATATATGAGTAACTCTTCCTCTTCTCTTCAGAACCTCTTCTCTTCAGGGACGTGTTCAGTTACCAAGTTTCTTGTGGAGCGCTGGACAAGTATCTTAAGCACGCAATCAAGCACTCTATTAGAAACCGTTGATACTGGCTTGGCAAGTATCCGTTGTGCCGTTGTGACGGGCTTGGCAAGCGATAACTAGCTACTGGGGAAAGAACACACCCCAGAAGCGGTGTATAAAGCGGTCTAGGGAGCTGTTGTTTGCATCTCGACGTTATTTTATGCTCGGATATATTATTTTTCCTCTTAATAATCTATTTTCTTTACATTCCAGTGTGAGGCTTAATGTCGTGCGGTGCTGAGGAGTGAAATAAGAACGAACAACAACAACAATTCTGAATTTTGTGATGTCTTGAGCACGCGCCAGGTCCGATTGCGCAAGATTTCCTTGTTTACCCAGAACACAACGCTCCGTGGAGTGGAGTGAGGTGATGGCGGCGGTGCAGACGGAAGACAACACCAATAGGAGAATTAAAGGTAAAAGTAAGGAGGCAGTCACCGAGGAAGTGAACGGACATCTGGAAAATAAAACCGTCGATGGAACTAAAGAAGAAATAGGCCTAAAGAAGAAAAGGAGAAATAAAAAGAAGAAAAATAAGGCCGGTGAGACACGTGCCGCATTTTGGTGTCTGAAAACTTAATTCAGTGTTTCACGTTCATGATCATGCATTTGCTTTTGATTCAAGAAATATTGTCAA